>NC_053435.1:4468435-4701698 GCF_007990345.1 Gossypium hirsutum | reverse complement strand
GATCGAGTCTCCATGCCCACTAACCTTCTGACACCAGCTCTCCATGCCACCATGTCGGCCACCTGCTCCTCTGTACCATCATGCCTCTGCCACCGTCGTTTGCCCATTCCCTGCAAGACCAGAAAGAAGATGGACAACAATATTAAATAAATTTATAAAGGCTATAAAAGCCCGAAGAAAAAGAGATGTAATGGGGGTCTTTTTCTGTTTTTTTTCTTTTTCTTATTTTAGGTAGTTTAAAAACAAAGAAGCAGAGAATACAGATGAGTTTTTAGGAGCAACAATAGATCAGTATTGAATATTATCAAAACCCAGATCAAGGAGAAAGGTGAAAAACCTATTTTCTTTCCTATTACCGAATCGTTTTTTTCTTTTCATTGGCTTTTCTTTTTTTTTATACCCTGATACACTCAAATATATATATACAATATTAAAAAATATAAAAAATACAAGAAATAAAAAATAAAAAAATAAATTTTTTTTACCTTTTCCGGCCACCGCGTGTGGTGGCCGGCGCAGGCGCCGGCGAGCCTCCGGTGGTCGTCCGGTGACCGGCACCCGTGGCCGGAGCTCCCTTTTCCCCCCTCTCCTTCCTCCCTTATCTCTTTTCTCCCTTCTCTTTCTTTTTTTCTTCTCTGCTATGCCCAAATGATTTTTTAAAAATTTTTGTCTTATATAGGGGACCAAAACGCACCGTTTTGGTCCTCCCCCCTTAACCCTTAAAACGGCGCCGTTTAGGCCCAGGGTCGGGTCGACCCGACCCGCACCAGGGAGGATCCGCGTGTTTTCTTTGGAAGGGCTAATTGCACTTTTAGCCCTTCCGCTTTTCTGGGAGTTTACAATCAAGGTTTTTTATTTTTAATTTGGCCCCATGGTTTTGCCCCGAATTCATTCTGGTCCCCCACGCTGCGCAGCATTTTAATACCTGGGTTTATTGCGCTTTTGACCCTCCAAGTTGCACGTGTGTTGCAATTAAGTCCCTTTTCTTTGTTTTTATTTTAAATTGGCCCCATAACTTCGATTTTATTTAATTTTAGTCCTTTTTCTTACCTTTTCTCATTTTAATGTTATTGTATTTATTATTACCTATTACTTTATTCTTATTTTATTTTTATATCATTATATTTATCCACTTTTTATATATTATTATATATATTTTAATCTTACTTGTCATATTTTCTTTTACACTATTATATACATGTTTCTAATATTATATTGTATATTCTTAATACTATTGTTTATATATCTATATATATATGTGTGTATGTATTTGTGTAGTGTACAAAATAGTTTTATTATTATTATCATTTCTAAGGTATGTACGTATTGTATATGTTCTATATATGTTATATATATTTTTAATATTACTAGTTATATATAGTTATTATACATTTCCATGTACATATTTTTATACCATCTTATGTATATATTCATTGTTTCTATTTCGTGTTTAATTCTAGTATTGCGCTAAATGTCGTATAGATCTTTATCATTTAATATTATTGTCACATTGGTTATTTGTTTCAATATATGCCTAGCCCTATCATTTATTTATTTTTATTTCATATCAATTTACTTTGCATTATTTCGAAAATCATATACTTGTTTTGCTAATTAATTTCAATAAACAAGGAAATGTACCAATTTAACATTAAGTCATCGAGTTCATCGCTATGTTGGGTGAACGTCAATTGACTCGTGTTAAAACGGCATATCCTTCTCAAAAAACCGGAATAAACTAAAATCTCTCGTCCTCTTTTAATTGGATCACGACTAAATTTTAACATTGAACTCGTATTTTTAAAAGTCAAGACAACACGTGTTTAGGAGATACCAATTTTTGGGCGTCGCGAGGGTGCTAATATCTTTCTCGCGCGTAACCGACTCTCGAACCCTAATTTTTCTCTGACTTTTAACGTAGACCTTAACTCGGCCTTTTCCTCGTTTTTAAAGAAAAATCTAATAGGTGTCCGATCACACCTAGAAAAAGGATCGGTGGCGACTCCCGGTTTATTTTAAAACCAAATTTCAATTTCCAATTTCCTAATAAATCGCCACAATTTAGCGACCCAAATCCACAAAATTTTTACGTCGCTACACTATACCCTTGAGTTGCAGTGGGATGGATTGAAGAAGATGATTTTCTGTCAAAGGATACTAGCTGAGTAGAGAAGACAGGATAATACACTGGTGACAGAACCTTGATGAAAAAGAGCAATGACAACCCAAATATTAAAAAGGAATCATTCTCATGACATTTCTGCATTCATATCATTTATCTAATTATAAGCATTTGATTCATTCCGACCATAACATCCTAATAATTTGACATAAATGTAGGTGCATAAAACCAAATCTACAGATGATGTCTCTAGAGGACGGTGTAGCAATATCGGTGAATTCACAGCCTTATCTCTCTGAGGTAGCAAGAGAGCAGGTTGAAGATTGAAGTCTTATCTTCCTGAGGTACCAAGGAAATAGACTGAAGATTACAGATCTTATCTCCCTAAGCAATAGCGGAGCAGATCGAAGACGGTGAGCCTTAACCCCCTAAGCAGTAGGGTAACAGGCTGAAAATTACAGATCTTATCTCCCTAAGCAGTAGCGGAGCAGATCAAAGACGGTGAGCCTTAACCCCCTAAGCAGTAGGGTAACAGGTTGGAAATTACAGATCTTATCTCCCTAAGCAGTAGCGGAGCAGATCGAAGACGATGAATCTTAACCCCCTAAGCAGTAGTGTAACAGGCTGGAAATTACAGATCTTATCTCCCAAAGTAGTAGTGGAGCAGATCGAAGACAATGAGCCTTAACCCCCTAAGCAGTAGGGTAACAGGCTGAAAATTACAGATCTTATCTCCCTAAGCAGTAGCGGAGCAGATCGAAAACAGTGAGCCTTAACCCCTTAAGCATAGGGTAACAGGCTGAAAATTATAGATCTTATCTCCCTAAGCAATGGTGGAGCAGATCGAAGACGGCGAATCTTGTCTCCTTAAGTAGTAGTGGAGCAGATTTAAGCCACCATCCTATTTCCCTAAGCAGTAGTGGAGTAGGCTGAAGATTCTAGATCTTATCTCTCTAAGAAGTTGATCGCGTGATTTGTAACAAGTAATAAATATTTATAATGAAGATCAAACCTAGACTAACTATTATCACGACGAAAAGGCAAGCGCACCTATCGAACAATAGTAAAGTAATGGCAAGACCGGGATATCGTACCTAAGGGAACCAAAAGTACTAGTAATAACTATCATTTTATTATCTAGCCTAAGAATAAAAGGGTTTGTTTATTAAACTAATTATCTAAACTAATACACCAATTTAATTAAAGCAAAGAAAAAATTTGGAAAAAGATTCAAAGAAAAGCAATTGATAAAGACGACACCCAAGGAGGAATCCACCTAGATTTCACTTGTTATCTGACTCTGAACTGGACGATTTATTCACTTGACTTGATCCGTGAGACTCCCTAACCTATGCTATTATCCCTTTCGAGACTAATAACATCTAACCCTCAGTTGAATTAATCAAAATTTCTTTCTTGATTAAAACCCCTAGGGAAGCAGTAAATCACTTTATGGACTCCCATATTAAGTTTCACCCTAATCCGGCAAAATCTCGTAACCCTATTTCTAGGCGTTCGATCAACTCCGCTTAATTATGCCAAATCTACTCTTAGGCAGGGTCTATTCCTCCTCTGCATAAGCACATCAAATCATGAATTAATACCCGGAATATTAACTCAAGCATTAAGAACACATAATTAAGAACAAATCAAGTATTTATCATACAGTTCAGATAATAATAACAAGATTCATTGTAGGTTTTATCCCCTTTAGGTATCTAAGGGGTTTAGTTCATAATAGAATAATAGTACATCTCAAAAGTATGAAAATAACAAAACATAAAGAAAACTCTAAAACCATTGAAGGAATTCTGAGAAAGATCTTCAGTCTTGGAGTAGCTCCGGCTTTTGAGATGGATCGTTTGGCTTCCTTCAAGTAATTCCCGACGTTGGTTCTGTATTCCAAAAAAGTTCTGGAGAGGCGACCCCCATTCTAGGTCACACTTAGGGTGTTTATATAGGCTTTGGATTGGCTTTCTTCCTCCCTAAGTATCCTTTTCCGTGTAAAATACAACTTTTTGAAAAAGGGACACGCCCGTGTGCCATGGCAGTGTTCGATCTATTGAATTGTACACGGCCGTGTGGGCTCAATGGCCAGGCCGCGTGAATCGTGAAAACCTTGGTCGACACCCCCGAAGGACACAGGCGTGTGAGATGTCAGTGTGGCAAGGCTTAGGCCATGTCATCTTCTCGATTTGGTCCGTTTTATCCCTTTTTAGCTCGTTTTTAGCTCCTTTTGACTCTTGGTGTTCTCCTGAGTACAAAACATGAAATAACAAGATTAAGAGCACCAAAATCCACAAATCTAGTAATAAACATCCATAAATATGCTAAGTATTTGGGGTATAAGTATGTATAATTTGGCGTTTATCAAATACCCCCACACTTAAGCATTTGCTTGTCCTCAAGCAAAATTCTCATTTACTGCTAGAATTCATTCTTCTCAATCACATAATCATTACTGATAATGTTACAAGTTATTACACAGAAAATCATACAGTGAGAATTCAACTATAGGGGCATTAAAAACCTCAAACAATCTAAATCGAATATTTTGATAATAAAATCATAGGTAATCTCCTTCCTCTAAGTAATTAACTTTAGTCCTAAATATACAAGAGATGCCATCCTCACTAAAGGTTCACTCAAATCACTCAAAGTGTTTAAAGTTCAAGATTAAGCACTCGATTGTCTAACATGAAAAGTTATTACCATAGGCTTGTATGAAAATCAAATCTCCACCACTTGTAAATGATAAGATATACTAATCAAAAGGTCTTTGCATGGTTGTAGCGGGGTTTAGGATACAGGTATGGATACAAGCTGAAGAGAAAAGGGTTAGAATCGAGATAATTTCAATAAATTACCCCACTATCACAAACTTAATTACTGAACCACAAATAAATATCTAGAACTATTTTACATGAGTTCATGATAACTTTAGCTTGCTGAGAATTACAATAATAATACTGAGTTTTTTTTTTAAAGAACAAATCAAGTCGATACAATATAGAAATCATACTTCATGATTCAGTAACAAAAATTGGTGAACATAGCGAGGTAAAAATATTAAATTCAATCTCGATAAAAAGGGTCAAACTAAGTAAGAGGATTTCAACAATAATGGGTTAATGGGTTAATGATGAGGGTTAATAAAAAAAAGGGTTAGTAGGCTCAAAAGGGGTTCACTAAGGGTTTAATTATGTGAGAAGGCTTTTTATGGAGTAAATGGGTTAAATCCTAAGTGCCTTTATCATCTCAGTATATCAAATCATACGTGTGAACTCGATATGTATAATTGAAACAAATTCTAGAATAACAGTTCAATGTTGACACACTCAAACCACAAAAGAAGTGAGCAAGAAAGAAAGCTATCTGCTCAAAAGGCTTAAAAATCTTACCAAAAATTTGGGTTTTTTTTTATGACATTCCTGTATACTTAAGATTTCAAGATAATACCTCAATTTAGGAAAATAATCTAAAAAATTTTAGTTCTCAAAATATCAACTTATCATGCTCGATTCTTTAAGGTCCTATAATCAAATAATCATGCATAATTCCCTTGGCCTAATTCACAACATAGCAACAATAACTATAGATCAATCAGAATTCATTCTATCAATATTATGAGAAAATCACTTAAGTGCAAGACCAAATTCAAGGATATGAAAATAATGCAAAAAGTTAGGTTTCATGTTCACCCCCCACACTTAAGATGTACATTGCCCTCAATATACACAGATAGATTATTCAAAATAAATAAAATCATAAGAGGAAATGAGGTGAAACTCCCTGTTATATGGATGTGGAGCTTGATTCGGAGGATGGAGTGTTCGGGGGAAAGTGGTGGCTGCCATTGTTCTTGGCTAGATGAAAAAATTGAGTCGTTGAACATGACACTCGTGAGGTATTGTTTCCCTTTTGTTTCCTTATTCCATAAAATATTCCTAGCAGCTTTGCTTGGAAGTCTGTAGAATCACGAAGAGTTTATTAAGAGTTGGTGTGGAAGAGAGCGTAGTGAAATTACTTTCTAGAAATACCAGAAAACAGAAAAAAGAAGAAGTAAAATTTACTAATATAGATATCTCTTTCAAAATAAAATAATAAAATTGAAATGAAAATAAAAATTAAAAGAAAAATAAAAATAAAATAAATAAAATAAAATTAGAATAAAAAAAGATGATTCAATGATCCTCGTCGGTGGGGCCCTCAGGTGGTGGTGCTGGAGTGGCGATATGGAACTGCTGGCACAACTGCTACATCATGGCCTGCATATCGTTCATTTGTCAGTCCCGTCGTCAATCCCACTCGTGGATCATCTCGAACTGTGTAGTGCAATACTGCTAGAAATGGGCGAGTCGGTCGGAAAAGTGTGCCAATAAAGCAGCCATATGAGCTGGTCGTTCCCTAGGTGGCGCGATAGAAGGCTCCTCATGCTGTAGGGGAATATCATCAGGGATGTCCTCAAGATCCTCCTCGTCAATGGCATGGGAGAGACGGTACTGAGGAGGATAGGTCCCACATCGGCGCTCGATCATCCTCATGTGTAACATAGTCGTGATGCCCTGTGGGGACATCTGACCTGTCAGGGTAAGCGCTAATGACTGGACTGCAGTGTTGATGAGGCCCAAGTCTCTGGCAAGGCGCGTCACGTAAGGGGCAGATGGAGATCACTCCCTTCCTATGCCGCTCGGTCTGATGGCGAATGGCGAAAGTAATGAAGTAGGCTAAGTTAGTCACGCGTGCATTCACCGTGCACCATAAATAGTAGGCGTCGTGGGTGTTGACAATGCCGGTGCTCTCTTTCTTCCCGGTCAAGGTGTGTGCCAATATGGTATGGAGATATCGTAGGGAATGGGGGAGAGCTGAAACCTTCGAGCGGCTAGGGTCATAAGTGGAAGAGAGTGGTGCCAAAACCTTCCAGCACAAGGAGGGGGAGATGTGGATATTGCGTGGTAGTGCATTCATGTCTTCCTTCTCTACAAACTCATCGGTGTAAAGTCTCAGAGCAACTTCAAACTCTCGGACACTCATCGCACGAACTAGACCGCCTAATTGGAAGTGAATGGTGCCTAGGTCGTCATTGTTCGTCATCACCACCTGTAAATGAAAAGTAGAGCATAATTCTAAAGTTAGCTCTAAATAAGTGGGCTCGGTAATAGTGAAGAACCGTTCTCATGGGTCTATCGACAGGAGGGCGTGGATGGCATCAGTGAGCTAGACTTGCTCTACGGCAGCCCAGTCGATGCAGTGACCTGTGGTGATGGGTCGTGCGCGTAATATCTGAAATAGTTCCTTCTGCGAAGCTTGTGGAAATTCAAGGAACGGGTGCCAAACTTCAGCTGTAGCACGCACAGAGGAAGAACTCGGTCCCCTACGCCTCTTTAAGGATGAGACCGCGGCCTTCTTTCCTCTCGATGATGACATAATGTACTTGAAAATATATGAGCATTGATAGAATCCAAGATACATCAATAGTTAAGCAAGAGGCCCAAAACTAGTATATGCTATTTAGTGGCTTAAATAATTCAAAAATAGTAATTCAAATATAGAAAATTCTAAGGCAAATTCTTTACTTGTCTAAAGCAAAATATTACAATATCTATATAAAGCATGTAGAATATTAATGTAGCACTACAAATAGGAAAAATAAAGTTGAGAAAGTGAACCAAAGGCTGTTGATGTCGAGCACGGGCGTGTGATGAGGGGATATAGCCGTGTGGAGGAAAAATAGAAGGTATAGAGAGGAGAAAGTGGGGATTAATGCAATGGGAATGAATTTCAGGGTGGTTTGAGGGTTGGGGAAGTGAGAATCTTGGGAATGGTGGCCGGAATAAGGATTAGGGAGTGGAGAGGAGGAGTTTTCAGCTAAGGTTTTGAAAGGGGGAAGAAGATGAATAGTAGTTTATTTATATAGGGAAGGTGCACACGGCCTAGGGCCACGCTCGTGTACTCTAAAGGTGAGCTCGTGTTTTTTGAATTTTGCGAGTTAGATCGTGCCCGGCTACTATCACATGCCCTTGTGTCTTGAGCGTGTGTCAAACACGACCATGTCACACAGCCGTGCTTTGCTTTGTTCACTTCTCCCACGCATATGTTTTATGGTAGCACGTCCGTGTATTGTTGTACACGGCTGAATGGCACGGGCGTGTCCCATGCCCGTGGTTTTCCATTCCCACGCCCGTGGTCTCCTATCAAGTTCACCCACCGCCATGTCGCACGGCTGTGGGGATTTATCACACCCCGTGTTTTGGGGAAATCATGTCCTGCTTCAACACGGCTGTATCGCACGGCCGTGTCTCTTCCCCTGTTTGGCCACGGCTTTAGGCACACCCGTGTACCTGGCCGTGTGTGCTGAAAAACTTTGTAATTCAAAGACTAAGTTAATTGATTCGAACTGTGAGAAGTTAAAAATAAAGAAATCAAAATATGTTAGTGCTCGGGTTGCCTCCCGAGAAGCGCTTATTTATAGTCTAAGCTCGACTTACCTCTCCGTTGAATGATCATGGTGGCTCGAGGAGTTCATACTCCTCGTTCCTGCTGTCAATCTTAAAATAAAGTTTTAATCGGGTGTTGTTTACCTTAAAAGTGCCGAACTTGGAGTGGCTCACCTCAACCGTACCAAATGGGAAAATACTAAGTACCGTAAGAGGAATTTCCTCATTTGGTGTGGTAGTGACAATGTGAGGATCAACGGCATCTAGTAAGACTGTATCGCCAACCTTAAGTTGATTAGAAGAGGTATCGAACTTTTTTTTGCGTAGTTTCTGTTTATCATGTATTCTTGGTTTGTGTTCTCGCCATTCATCTAGCTCCTCTATCAGTAGTCTTCGTTCTTCATGGACGTCTTTGTTCTCTTCATGATAGTAGCGCACTGTCTCTGTTGTCTTTGTTCAAGGAAGTTCCTGCAAGGATGATTGAATATTAGTTTTCTCATCGACAGCTTTTATAGCATTATCTTGAGTCTTAAAGGTTTTGACTGAGTCGTGTGCTTGGAGTGTTACTGCGTCGTCACCTGCACGAAGTGTTAGCTCTCCTGTGCCTACATTAATAATGGTTCTAGCAATTGCTAAAAATGGTTGTCCTAAAATTAAAGGTACCTCGTTATCCTCATCCATATCTAAGACAACGAAATCTACTGGGTAAATAAATTTATCAATTTTAACGAGAACATCTTCAACAATACCCTTAGAAATCTAACTATTTTGTCAGCCAATTGTATGCTCATCCTAGTCTATTTGGGTTTACCAAGACCTAGTCGTTTAAACATTTTATATGGCATAACATTTATACTTGCCCCTAGATCAGTTAAAGCATTATTCACAGATAGACTACCAATTAAGCAAGGAATTGTAAAACTCCCTGGATCTTTCAATTTGTTAGGTAGCTCATTCTTTAGAATAGCTGAGCAGACTGCATTGAGTTCCACATGTGATGTAGCGTCTAATTTCCTTTTATTGCTCAGAAGCTCCTTTAAGAATTTTGCTGAGTTGGGCATCTGCGAAAGAACTTCAATAAAGGGTAAGTTAATATGTAATTTCTTTAAGAGTTTGACAAACTTACAGAATTATTCTTCTATTCTGTCTTTCATCATCGCTTTAGGATATGGCACACGAGGTTTATGATTCGTACTTACTTGTTTGGGATCATTATTGTTTACCTCTTCTCGTCCTTTTTTCATCGTGTTGTCTTGCTGTAATTCTGGTTCAGGTGCAATGAATCCTTCCTTATTTTGAGTGCTAATTGTATTGAGGTGTTCCATCGGATTAGGTTCAGTATTACTTGGTAGGCTATCTTGTGGTCGTTCGGAGATTAGTTTGGACAACTGGCCTATCTGAGTTTCGAGTCCTTGGATTGATGCTTGTTGATCTTAAGTGCTGTCTCGGTATTTTGGAAACAGGTTTCTGACACCGAGATGAATTTAGAAAGCATCTCTTCAAGGTTTGGTTTTTTCTCCTGTTGATAAGGTGGCTGTTGAAAACCTTGAGGGTTTTGTGGCTTTGGATTTCCTTGACCTCCCCAGGAAAAATTTGGATGGTTCCCCAACCTGCATTATAAGTATTATTGTATGGGTTATTTTGATATCTAAAGTTATTATTACCCATATAGTTGACTTGTTCCTCTTCGGTTGTGGGGTTAAAGGATTGATATTCTGTATGCACATCTTCTCCGCTTGAGTCACACCTCATTACTGGATGTACCTGCGTAGAACCAAGTAAATCGTCAATCTTTTTATTGAGAAGTTCTACCTGATTGGGGAGCATGGTGACTGAATCGATGTTATAAACGCCGACTGTTTTCATTGGCTTTGTCCTCATAACTTGCCACTGATAGTTGTTCAGTGACATCTCCTCTATGAATTCATAGACATCTTCCGGTGTTTTATTGTTGATGGTTCTGCCAGCAGCTGCGTCAATCATTTGTCTTGTCGAGGGATTCACACCATTGTAGAAAGTTTGAATTTGCAGCCAAAGCGGTAACTCATGGTGAGGGCACCTTCTCAGTAAGTCCTTGTATCTCTCTCATGCATCGTAAAGTGTTTCTAAATCCATCTGCACAAAAGAAGAGATATCATTACGCAATTTAGCATTTTAGCCTGCGAAAAATATTTTAGTAAAAATTTCTTAGTCATTTGTTCCCAAGTAGTGATAGACCCTCGTGGTAACGAGTTCAACCATTGTTTAGCTTTGTTTCTCAGTGAAAAGAGAGATAACCGAAGACGAATGACATCATCAGAAATGCCATTGATTTTGAATGTATCGTAAAATTTCAGGAAATTTGCTAAGTGCGTGTTGGGATCCTCATCCTGCAAACCATCAAACTGAACAAACTGCTGTATCATCTGAATTGTGTTAGATTTTAGTTCGAAATTATTCACAGCAATAGCAGGTCTAACTATACTAAACTATACTAGACTCCGTTCCTGTTAAAGAAGGTTTAGCATAGCCATACATAGTACATGGAGCAGGATTTTGATTAACAACAATTGCAAGAGGTAGCTGATTACTTTGGTTTTCGGCCATCTCTTCGGTTGGGGGTTGAGTATCGTCTTCTCGCTTGTTCTCTGTGTATTGTAAACTACGCCTTATTTCTCTTTGATTTCTACGAACTGTGTGATCGATTTATTCGTCAAAAAGTAATGGTCCTGACGGGTTTCTTCTAATCATAAACTATAAAAACCTGCCAAGAGAGAGAAAAAGCAAATTAATAAATAATAAAATAAAATTGTAAGAAAAATGAATGGCTAAAGTAATAAAAATTTAGTGTTCCTAATATTTCAGTTCCCCGACAATGGCACCAAAAATTTGATCGCGTAATTCGTAACAAGTAATAAATATTTATAATGAAGATCAAACCTAGACTAACTATTATCACGACGAAAAGGCAACCGCACCTATCGAACAATAGTATAGTAATGGCAAGACCGAGATATTGTACCCAAGCGAACCAAAAGTACTAGTAATAACTATCTTTTTATTATTTAGCCTAAGAATAAAAGGGTTTGTTTATTAAACTAATTATCTAAACTAATTAACCAATTTAATTAAAGCAAAGAGAAAATTTGGAAAAAGACTTGAAGAAAAGCAATTGATAAAGACGACACCCAAGGAGGAATCCACCTAAATTTCACTTGTTATCTGACTTTGAACCGGACGATTTATTCACTTGACTTGATCCGTGAGACTCCCTAACCTATGCTATTATCCCTTTTGAGACTAATAACGTCTAACCTTCAGTTGAATTAATCGAAATTTCTTTCTTAATTAAAACCCCTAGGGAAGCAGTAAATCACTTTATGGACTCCCATATTAGGTTTCACCCTAATCTGGCAAAATCTCATAACCATATTTCTAGGCGTTCGATCAACTCCGCTTAATTATGCCAAATCTACTCTTAGGCAGGGTCTATTCCTCCTCTGCATAAGCACATCAAATCATGAATTAATACCCAGAATATTAACTCAAGCATTAAAGACACATAATTAAGAACAAATCAAGTATTTATCATACAGTTCAGATAATAATAACAAGATCTATCATAGGTTTTATCCCCCTTAGGTATCTAAGGGGTTTAGTTCATAATAAAATAAGAGTACATCTCAAAAGTATGAAAATAACAAAACATAAAGAAAACTCTAAAACCCTTGAAGGAATTCTGAGAGAGATCTTCAGTCTTGGAGTAGCTCTGGCTTTTGAGATGGATCGTCTAGTTCCTTCAAGTAATTCCCGGTGTGTGGTTCTGTATTCCAGAAAAGTTCTAGAGAGGCGGCCCCCATTCTAGGTCACACTTAGAGTGTTTATATAGGCTTTGGATTGGCTTTCTTCCTCCCTAAGTATCCTTTTCCGTGTAAAATACAACTCTTTGAAAAAGGGACACGCTCGTGTGCCACGGTCGTGTGACGTGACTACCAACCTGTGTTCGATCCGTTGAATTGCACACGGCCGTGTGGGCTCAATGGCCAGGCCGTGTGAATCGTGAAAACCTTGGTCGACACCCCCGAAGGACATGGGCGTGTGAGATGCCAGTGTGGCAAGGCTTAGGCTGTGTCATCTTCTCGATTTGGTCCATTTTGTCCCTTTTTAGCTCGTTTTTGGCTCCTTTCGACTCTTGGTGCTCTCCTAAGTACAAAACATGAAATAACAGGATTAAGAGCATCAAAATCTACAAATCTAGTAATAAACATCCATAAATATGCTAAGTATTTGGGGTATAGGTATGTATAATTTGGCGTTTATCAGCAGTAGTGGAGCAGATTGAAGATAACAAATCTTGTCTCTCTAAGCAGTAGTAGGTAAAATTTAAGCCACCATCCTATCTCCCGAAGTAGTAGTGGAGCTGGTTGAAATCAACAATTCGTATCTCCTTGAAGTTTCAGCAGAGTAGATCAAAGTTACAAATCTCTTCTCCCTGAAATGACATTGGAGCGGCTCGAAGCCACAATTCGTATCTCCTTGAAGCTCCAGCGGAGTAGATCAAAGCTGCAAATCTCTTCTCCCTGAAATGGCATTAGAGCAGCTCGAAGCCATAGTTCGTATCTCCTTGAAATTCCAGTTGAGTAGACCGAGGCTACAAATTTTTTCTCCCTAAAATGGCATTGGAGCGGCTCGAAGCCACAATTCGTATCTCCTTGAAGTTCTAGCGGAGTAGGTCGAGGCTATAATCTCTTCTCCCTGAAATGACATTGGAACGGCTCGAAGTCATAATTCGTATCTCTTTGAAGTTCTAGTGGAGTAGATCGAAGCTACAAATCTCTTCTCCCTGAAATGACATTGGAGCGGCTCGAAGCCATAATTTTTATCTCCTTGAAGTTCTAGCGGAGTAGATTGAAGCTACAAATCTCTTCTCCTTAAAATGGCATTGTAGCGATTGAAGCCACAATTCTTATCTCCCTAAAGTTGTATTGGCGTGGATTGAAGATAGCAAATCTTATCTTTCTGAAATTGCAGTAGAGCAGAGTTAAAGCTATAAACCTTATCCCCCTGAAGTTGCAATGTGACAGGTTGAAGTTACGAATCCTTATCCCTCTGAAGTTGCAGTGGGGCAAGTTGAAGTTATAAGTCTTATCTCCCTGAAGTTGCAGTGGAGCAGACTGAAGAAAGCAGATCTTGTCTCCTTGAAGTTGCAATGGAGCAGTTCAAACTATATTTTAAAGCCACAAACCTCATCTTCCTGAAGTTACAATGGAACAGGTTAAAGCTACAAGTAGTTGCAGTAGAGTAGATTGAAGCTACAAATCACAAACCTTATCTCCCTGAAGTTGCAGTGGAGCAGGTTGAAGCCACGAACCTTATCCTCCTGAAGTTGCAGCGGGGTTGGTCGAATTTACAAGTTTTATCTCCTTGAAGTTGCAATAGAGCAAATTGAAGATACTTGAAGAAAAGAAGCGCCAAGAGAAGTTGAGACTTAGCTAGTCCGAGCAAAATTGGCCCTTTTATAGTCTTTGCTCTATTCTCGTTGCACGACAATGAGCAAAGAGGGGCAGCTGTAACGGGCCAAATTTTTTCGGGCCCATTCAGCCCAAACAGAAACACCAAAATAATAAACAAAACCCAAGAATAAAATTACAAAACCCAAATTGCCAAATTTATTAGCAAACCCTAACCCAAATGCAAAATAGGCACGTTGGCCCAAAACCTAAACTAGGTTTTTAGTAAATCAGAAAACCCTAGGTCCCTATGCGCCGCTCCCCCATGTGCGTCCTCTGATAGCCACCTGCTCCACCTGCTCTGCCATCAACCACCAGCCTGCAGAAAAGAGAAGAGCAAACACGCATCAAACAATAGAATGAAATAATGTATTTCGGCTATAAAGTCATGACAAAACGATTGTAATGGGGGATTTTTGGAATACAAAAAAAAGGAGGAGATTGTAAAAAAAATCAGTGTTTCAAACATATATCTGAATACAAAGAAAAAAAACAGCAAGCATTGAAAAAAAAACAGATTCAAACGTGCCAAGGATTAGTTTGGGTAACTTGGTAAAACAGAGACCGAGAGATAAAATGGAGTCAGTTTGGGAGTTTAAGCGATTTGAATCCTTAATTCAAGGATTAGTGAATCATATCAATGTCAAACAACCATCGTTTGTTAGTTCCAAAATCGACCTATTTCTCTAAAATTTAGAAAATCAATCTAATTTTCTAATTAAGTTTTAAATTTGACTTTTTCTGCTAATTTTCCCTATCTAGGCCCCTAATAATAATTTTTTATTACATAGATTTCTAGATATTTGTATTTTTGTTATCATTTTTCTCATGTCATAACATATTTTAATTATTATTACCATGCAATATTTGTATTGATTATAATTGTTTTTTAAATATAGAAATGAATATGAAAATGAAGCATTTTCATTAATAGTGTAAATAATAATTTCTTGAATAATTTCAATATTATTTTGGCATTTAAAATTTTTTAAATTCAATCAACATACAGATGTCATATAATTATTTAGTATATTGATAATAAAAAATGTTAATTCTATATTTAAGATTAAGAAACGGTGATGCACAAACAATAATCCACCTAGTAATTTCATTTTGCGAAAGAGGCTTATCCCTTAATTGATAAATTTAAAGAAAAAATAAGTTACAATTAAATGAAACTATCGAGTCAAATAATGAATTATGGTATAAATATTTTGAAGGAATTATTTATTACAATTTCAAGCGAATAACTACAATTATTCAATTAATAATTACAATACTTCTAAACTAAATCAAATTAAATCTAAAAATATTTACATACAACCAAATTTAAAACCATTAAACAAACAACTCGCCTCTTTAACATAGTATAGGTGGGCTGGTTCCCAACAAATTATGATGTAACCAAATTCATAATCAATCTTCATCTCTTTAATAATCAAATTGAGAGTTTTGTCAAATTTGCTTTGATTTACAACAAACAGCATAGGATCCCCACTTTAATCACGCACTCAAAGTATACATGTATAGGGAGGTGGGAGAGCGAGCGGGGGGCCTCAACCGCCTATTCTCTCATGTCTCCTATTTATATTTCTGTGGCCATTAAAATATACCTATATTTCTATTTCCTATTAACTATTTTTCTTATTTAAACTATTATTTCTATTTCGCCATTAAAAAATTTCAAGAGCCAAAAATAAAAATATAAAAAAATTTTAAATAATTCTTTCAAACTTTTGAATTTTTTTCATCTTTTCTTGATGTGGACTACCATATCAGTGATGTAACAGTCAAAGAAGAAAAATATTAGTTAAAGAGTTTATTTGATGCAATTTGAGGGTTTGAGGTTTAACTGGGTGCATTTTTTTGTATAGGGGCTTAATTAAATTTTTCGTTAAATTTCAAGGGTTTATATACCTCTTAAGCCTAAATATTTTTATAATCAGACTATCATATTTCATACTCCTTTTATATAGATCATAAACTACAAGTTTTTCGAAAATTAAAAATATTGATTTAACTATGAATTTAATCCTTCTACTTTATTTGAAAGTTGGATAGTGTTATCCAATTGGGTTAATTTCTCAGTTTTTGTAAAGTTTTTAACAAGGAAGACTAACTTTATAATTTCCATAAAACAAAGAGATGAAATTCAAAATAAAACCTAAAAATGTCTAACTATTTCTTTGAAGTAAAAAACCGATTGTTAAATATATTGATAAAGACAATATTTTAGATTAATATGATAAAAATTATGGCAAACTACACCATTAGTTACTAAACTATAGGTAAATTTTCGTTTTGTTCACTTAACTAAAAAAAATATACAAATTAGTCACTGAACTATTCTACTCATAGATGAGTGAAGAACATGCCTTAGATTCAAATTGATCAAATGAGCGCTATTGGAGATCGAAAAAAAAGTTGTTTGAATTTTTGTTCGCAGATTCATGATACCTAAAGTTTATTCACGAAAAAAAAACTAAACTAAATTAATAAGAGAAGGGGAAAGAGAGTTTTTTATTGGTGCAGGTAGCGCGAATAGAAAAACACTGATTTTAACAATCTAGTGATTTAAATAAAATTTTTAAATAATTAAATAATTAAATTGTAAGTTTTGTAAGAATTTGAATCTAAATAACTAAAATGCATAAATAATCATTTATTTATGCATACAAAATAATCATTTTAGGTTCATGCACCTGTTGAAAAACGTTCAGGTTTTTTTTATAGCCGATGGCTTTTGATTTTATTGTACAAAATCATTTGTGCGCATGGTTGATGGAGAGCTTCTGCTGTACGTGGCCCCAAAAAAGAAGGATTTTATTAAATCATTAAATTCTAAGCTTGATATTTTTTTTATTACAAAATTTGTTAATGTTACAGTCAATATGCAATGTTTTCTTTTCTTAGGGTATTTGGAATTTTAAGAGGTATTTTAAATATAATTTTAAGTATGTATTAAATGGAAAGGGATTCGTTACATAAGTGTAAAATTTATGTGATTTTACATTTTTTTATAAATTTTTTATATAATTAATATTTTAACAGTACAACTATCATATATCATATATATCATATAGATCATGCATGCCAAGTTTGATATAAATTATAAATTTTTAATTATTTATTTTATGTAAAAAAAAGTTTCAATCATTAAATATATATTAATATAAATAGCATTTTAAATCAATATAATAGCGTATCGGGTCAAATTCAAAAATTTACATATATGACAAGTAAAAAAAATCTTGATAAATTTAATAGTCGAATTTTTAAAATATTAATTGTATAAAAAATTATAAAAAAAATAGAAAACCACTTAAATTTTATATTAATACAAATTTACCTAGTTCAATGCCTTAGACGGAGCGTTCATTTAAGAGTGAATTCCAATTAAGAGGCTAGTTATTCATAGCACGAATGAAGACGAGCAACGTGATGGCTTGATCTAGAGAGTAGAGAATATACAAACAAGTTACTACATGAAAGGACAAGCGGCAAATGATTGTCGAGACGGAGTTGGACTCCGAAGATGATTCAAAGTTGCATTTCTTTTATGCTTTGGGAATGCAACTTAAAATATGATACTATTAAACTTTGAATTTGGTTTTTATTATTATTATTATTATTATTATTATTATTATTTGTAAATGTTTTTGTTTGAGTGTTTTGTTTTTTTATGTAGGTCACTCATTCGAGGATTGCACAATATATTCGAGCTTTAACGTAGAGGAGGACTACTTTAATCTACCTCACATCACTTCGTGGAAAAATAAGGGACTCCTAAACGATTATATTTAGTTGGGAACACATTGGGGAAAATATGTTTTTGTTTTTGCTGTTTTAAGAATTATATAATTTGTTTCCTTTTTGTCTAATTAGATCAAGCCACATTAACTCTTCAACATTACAGTCAAGCGTTGAGTCAGCCATGGCAACATCCAACTCATTTTGAGTTGTCATCACCCAAATGACCTCCATCAACGATAGCACCTCCAATATCTCCACTTGTTCTCACTTCTTCGAAGTTAAAGACAATACCTTCCTTTTTAGTATAATATAATTTGAAATTTTTAATGAAATTTGTAATTATTTTACGATGGTTAAAATATGTCCATAGTCTCTGTACTCTTTAAAAATTAAGAATTTATTCCATATATTTGTACTTTTAGGAATTTAGTCCTTCTACTTTTCAGATTTCAAAATTCAGGTCCAAATATTAACACTATTTTTTTTGTGTTAAATTTGTTGTTATGGCATTTTGAAACAAAAAAAAAAAGAAAAACTACTCGCTTGATGGTTATGTAATTAAAAAAAATGATGTTGTATTTAACCTGAATTGAACAAATTTTTTTTTAATAATATTAACAGTTGGACTTAAATTTTGAAATCTGAAAAGTAAATGTCTAAATTTCTTGAAATACAAATACCCAGACTAAATTCCTAATTTTCAAAATGTACAAAGACTATACGCATATTTTAACATTTTATTATTTCCTTCTTTGATCAGCACCCCCCCAAAAAAAAAAAGATTTGAATTCAATAAATTAAAAAAACACTTCCGACAGTCACGGTTGAGTTTGATTTAGTTATTTCCACATTTCAAGAAAACATGTATTTAATTAAAAAATTTTAAAATTAGAATTAATTGACTCATTTTTATAAAAAAATAATTTAAATTTTGATAATTGCATTATACTTCATAGTTTATATTCAGCTTTAAAGAAGCAAAATTGTAAATTAAAATAGGTATGGATGTATATATATAATATTTGTGGGTTTGATTAAATTTGAAGGAAACAGTTTTAGTTGGGAAAAAAATGATTTGTTTCCTTGAAAGTTTCTCCTATTTGGATCCTAAGTCTATGGATAATCTTTTGATTTAGATGAACCAATTATGCAAAAATGTTGCCATTTAGCAAGGTCCTCTTATTTTTTATTTGTTTCATTTTACATACCAAAATTTTCTTCCATTGTTTAACTTATGCTATTTGAACTTTGCATGAGGGCCGGATACGAGTATATGATTGTCATAATTAAGTTTCCTTATGTTTGAAATATATATTGGATGATGGCTAAATATATTGAATTTAGGATCAAATTGATAAAATGTATAAATATTAGAGGGCTAGCATTATTATTAAACAATTAAAAAAACTCTTAAATCGAAAAAAAATTAAAAGTTGAATGACCAAAATAGAACGCGAACAATAATTTAGTGACCATTTCAGTACTTTACCCAAAATCATTTTAGCTTTAAAAGCAATGGAGTTGAGGTGTAGGTGTGTAGTTTTTGTGCCACGTTACTTCTTTTCATTTTCATATTACTATTCCTACATCATACACCTTAATGTTTCTTCTACGTCAACTTAATTTTATTTTAAATATTTAAATTTTGAGAAGGAATAAAATAAGTAAATTATAGATTTAGGTGGCAAAGGGAATTATATATTTAAGAAAAATTGATATAAATAATAGATGAGGTGGAATGAAAGAATAAAAATGAGGATGACTTTCAACTTTTCTACATTCATAAAATGTAAGTAAATTTGACTTCCATGTATGCATCCGTGATTCAGCTGCCAATGAAAACGGTTTGATATTTTGGTATAATGTATCAAATTTTCAATCCCACGACTTAAAATCCTTTATTAGAAAAATCAAAATTTCTGAATTTCGTAATTGGAAGCTGGAATTTTTTTTACAGCAAACTCTTTTTCCATCTTATCAAATCTAGACTCTAAACTTTAAAAAATATTTTTTAAAAATGAATCTTTCGATGTTTTTAACACCTAAACGAGATCAGTTTTAATTATAATAAAGAAAGAAATCAAAGGTATTTTTCTTATAAGTTGAAAAGTTGATGTTCAATGACAAAAGGTAAAATAAACAATGAGAGTTGTTAACTTCTCATGTAAAATTTGGGTCACTTTTTGATAAACCTACACAATGAGATATGATAGTTTAGGAAGAGTTGTTTAACATCCTTAAATCTTAGGCTGATTTGATGACTGAAAATGGAGATAGGAGAGGGAGAATTTGAAATTTTGGTTGTAGATCTAAGAAAATCAAGGCTTAATTAGGCAAAGATTTGGAAAAAAAAAAAGGAAAGAAAATAATGTTAAGGTGGATTTTTGGTGTTGATTGACCTTTGGAGAGTGGTGATAAATTTCTCCGACACTTGATAGTGGTGGGCAACGGTCTTTTTTTGCAATGGTGGTCGAAATCTAGATTTTAGTATACCAAAATTTATGTGGTTAGAATTGTTGATATTTAGTAAAAAAAAATTAGTATCTTATTAAAAATTTTGAAAACTTAGAGAAATATGGGATTATGAATTTTGTTTTATTTAAAAACTTACGAAAATGTATATTAAAAAGCGTGGGGTAAAATATTGGTGATTTAGGCCTGGTTTTAGAAGGAAAAAGTTAAAACCAAGGGGAAGAAACGTGTAAGTTGCTAACCAATGACTAAAAATGAAAGCCATTCTAGTGGAAGAAGCGTGTAAGTTGCTAGCCAATGACTAAAAATGAAGGAGCCAAGTCATTTTACCTTTCAAACCCATGGCTTTGGATCTTGGTCTTGGTCTCGGTCTCGGTCTCTACCACATTACTTTCATTTCTTTTTCGTATTACTTTTCTTACATTATACACCACGTTAACTTTGCTTAATTTTTTTTTAAATTTGAATACATTTAAAAAACTTATAAAATATATTTATAAAAAAGATAATATAAATAACAAATGAGACTTTGATCGAGTAAAAAAATTAAATTATGGAATTAATCATGGTTACTCATGTTGTTTAAGTGTAAATTAGTGTTAAATAACAAATTCAAACGGGGATAACTCTTCCCTACTGGTGGTGCAGTTAAAATAGATTTGGGTAAAGCGGCTTCAAGAGGTGTCTTGCGAGATTGGGAAGGTGAATCGATTTTTGGTTATAATAGATGTTTGGGTAAGTATTCAATTTTTTATGTTTAGATATTATGTTGAGTAGGAACTTTGAGAATGTTTTGATTCAGACTAATAGTATGGAAGCAACTAAGGCTATTAATGATTGTTTAATGTCATCCTCGAATTCTACATTGATCAAGCAAATACGAAAAATGTTGAAGGAGGTTGGAAATTGATTTTTACTATATATTCCCAGAGAAAATAATAAGGATATTGGTTGTATAGCTAAAATGGCCTTTGAAAGAGAAGAAAGTTTGGAAATCCTTAGGGATCCACCTAAAGGGATTCCTAGTGTCTTGATGTATTCACCCAAAAAACTCACACAAAATTTGAATAAATGTATTAAAATAAATTTGGAAAAACCCAACCTTAACTTTTCTACAACATTTTTTTGGCATGCAAACAAATGTCTTTGTTTTGTTTATTTGCCATTTTGGAAAGACTCTTTGAGTTAAATAAAATTAAGGGTGAGTTTGAATAGGCAGTGCGTTTACTTGCTGTTAGTGTAAAAAAACAATGGTGATTATTAGTAGTTACCACTTAAACAGATTAACTACTCTAAGTTAATCAATTCATTCTTCGGTTAGTTAGTTATCTTCTATTAGTTAGCTATTCTCTTGATATTGTAATTAGTGTATAAAATCACTCTCATTGTACCTACAATGTTATGAATCAAAGATTATTTCTTCTCTATTTCTTGTTTCTATTATGGATGTTACAGTCATGTAATATTAGTGTGCCTCGTACTAATGAGTTTACTTCCATTTGTAATGCGTGCTCTCTTGAAAAGAGTCACAAATTGTAATTCTTTTCAACCACATATGTATATTCTGCTCCACTTGACCTTGTTATTATTGATCTATGGGGTGTTGCTCCTTGTTTTTCAACTGGTTTTCAGCATTATATCTCATTTGTCGATGCTTACTCAAGACATTCTTAGATATATTTTCTAAAAAATAAAACTGATGCCTTGTCTACATTTTTATCCTTCAAACAACATGTCGAGTTACAGTTAGAGACTAAAATTTAACAACTTCAAAATGATGGGGGTAGTGAATTTCGAAGTTTTGATCCAGTTCTTCAAAAAATTGGCATCAGGCATCGCTACTCATGTCCTCATACTTCTGAACAAAATGGTATAGTGGAATGTCGTCATAGACAGATAGTAGAGACCAGATTGATGTTGCTTACTCAGGCGTTATTACCATTGTCATTCAATAAGAAACCAAATTATAAGTTTCTCAAAGTTTTTGGGTGTTTATGTTACCCTCTCACACGATCTTACAACCGTCATAAACTCCAGTTCAAATCTACACCATGTATATTTCTTGGTTATGCAACAAATTAAAAGGGTTATAAGTGTCTTGCAAAGAATGGTTGTGTTTACATTTCAAGGCATGTGCAATTTGATGAATGTGTGTTCCCTTATGCCAAATACTTCTCTCAGGACACATTTAGTCTTTTTTCGTCAACAACTGATAAAGTACCAGTCTCCTTCTTACCTATCATTATGCTACCGTCTCCTATTGTGTCAGTTGTCCCATTAGCATTAATAATTCCTCCAAACATGTGTGCTACTAGTCAGCCTTGATTGCAACCTCGCACTGAAAGCCCCTCGAGCTCAGCTTCTTCAAGCACTCCTCCTAACAACTTTCATTCTATGGTTACTAAGAGCAAGACTGGCATATTTAAGCCAAAAACATACACTGTGACATATTGAAGCCATGAGTACTCCATCTTAGAAGAATGAAGTGTATGATGAATTGTATACCTTAGCTCGTAATGGCATATGGAACTTAGTGTCTCCCCCTTCTGATAGGTCACTCGTTGGGTGTAAATGGATTTTCAAGAACAAAAAGATTCCAAAAGGTAGTGTGGCTCGAAACAAGGTACGTTTTGTAGCTCAAGGTTTCTGAAGCTATAGGTATGGACTATCATGAAAGTTTTAGTCCAGTGGTAAAAGTAAACACTGTTCGAACAATTCTAGCTTTGGCTATGTACAAAAAATGTCAGCTTCAACAGGTAGATGTCAACAATGCCTTCTTAAATAGAGATCTCACAGCCTCTTGGGTTTGAAGCTATTGATGAAAAGGGTAATCTACTGGCTTGCAAACTCAAAAAGGTACTATAAACAAGCTCTTAGAGCTTGGTTCCAGAAGATCCATGACTTCTTAATTTAACAATTACTTTTCCAATCATCCAAAGCATATTCCTCTTTATTTTTTAAACAGACCCCTTTTGGTAACAATGTGTTTCTACTTGTATATGTGGATGATATTATTCTCACAGGAGATTCCAATACGGAAATTGAAGCAGTCATTGAAGTTAATGTCTGGTTTGTGTCTATCTTGTTAACAACTTGGTTGGTTGGTCATAAAAAACAAAAGGGTTGTTTCTCGACCAACAACAGAGACTGAGTACAGGAATTTGGCAAATGCCACTATAGAGGTTACATGGTTCCAATTGTTGCTGAATGAAATAAGGATACTGCTACAGTGTGTTCCAGTTATTTGGTGTGATAACTTAAGCATTGTCTCACTTGTTGCAAATCCAATAATGCATGCCTGGGTCAAGCATGTGGAACTTGATTTATTCCAGATAAGGTATTAAGTGGGAAGCTTCAGGTAAATCATGTCCATAGAAACGATCAGGTGGCTAATGTGTTAACAAAATCACTAACCATTGGTGTTTTTTCTCTGTTTCTCTACAAACTGAATATTGTTTCTTTTGAAGATTTTCAGCAGGGAAACGCAGGAAGAATATCAGCAATTACTACTTAAACAGATTAACTACTCTCAATTAATCAATTCATTCTTTTGTTAATTAGTTATCTTCTGTTAGTTAGTTATTGATGGTCACTAAATTAAGTATAAATACGACAAAGACAAGCGCACCTATCAAATAATAGTATAGCTACGGTGAGTAAAGATATTGTATCCACAAGGACTAAAAGTATTAGTAATTATCATTTTCTTATTATCTAGCTGAGAAATTTGGAGTAATGTGTTTTAATCTAAAATTACTAAACTAATTTAACTAAGAACGCAACAGAGAATAAATCAAGGAAACAATTGAATATTAACAAATGAGAGAGACAATACCCAGGAAAGAATCCACTTAGACTTCACCTATTATTATGAATCTGATTTAAACGATTTATTCACTAGGTGTCTTGATCCGTAGAAATCCCTAAATTATGTTAATATATCTTTCGAGAGTAAGAAAAACTAACTCTAGGTTGATTAATTGAAATATCTTTCTAATTAAAACCCCTATCGTCGCATTAACTCGATCTATGGATTCCTCTATTAGATTTGACTTTAATCCGGTAAATTTATATCATCCTATTTCTAGGATTGCATGCAACTCCACTCAATTATGCTAGATCTACTTTTAAACAGGGGCTTTTGGTCCACTGAATTAAATACATTAAACATGAATTAATATCTCAGAAATATTAAAACAAGAAATTAGCACATATAATTGAGCACAAGAATCAACTATTTATTATGTAAATAAGAAATCAAATAATAAGATTTATCATAAGTTTCATCTTCCCTAGGTATCTAGGGAATTAGTTCATAATCATAAATAGAAACATCTCAAAGTTAGAAAAACCACAAGAAACAAAGAAACTCATAAAAACTTCAGAAGAAATTAAAAAGAGGTATTCAATCTTGATAGAGATCCGCTTCTGAGTTGATTTCGATGGTATTCTTCGAGTGTTTTCTTCGATCGTCTCTGATAGCTCTCTTATGTCTTCTACTAATGGGTATTTATAAACTTTAGGATGCTCAGAAAGCCTAAAAATTACGTTTTTCCGCATGTTTGGCAAGCAACGTGCGAAATCGACATGGGCTGGCACACGGGCGTGTGCCCAACCTGTGTGGCTCACATGGGCTTGTGGAAATGCCCAGGTTGTGTGACTCCTGAAAACAGCTCTATTTGTCCCATTTTGGCTCGTTTTTCACTCTTTCGCTCCCAAATGTCCTCTTAAGTATAGAAACATGAATTTAAAGCATTAAGTGCATCAAATCCACTAATTTGCATAATTAATCATCCAGAAACGCAATAAGAATTAGATTAAAATATATTACTTTTTTAGCTTATTAGTTATATTCTATTAGTTAGTTATTCTCTTGATATTGCAATTAGTGTATAAAAGCACTCTCATTGTACCTACAACGTTATGAATCAAAGATAATTTCTTCTCTATTTCTTGTTTCTATTAGTGATGAGATTAGATACTATAGCGTGAGATAAAAAGTAAGCTAAACGCACCACACTGCACTCAGGGCTAGTTTGGAAATGTTTTTGAAAAGTGCTGTGAAAAAGTGCTTTTGAGAATGCTTTTGAAAAGTTTGGTTTAAAATTTGAGTGTTTAGCATTGTTGTTAAAAAGTGCTTTTGAAAAATAAAATGTCCATTTTAGACATGTTATTATAAAGTAACAAATATGCATTTAAATAATATTTAAATTAGTTAATATTATTATATTTTAGTAAGAATATAAAAAAATTATTATAACTTCTTGTTAATATTTTAATATATAAAATATAAATTTTAAATATTTTTAAGCAATAAATATTAATTATTTATAAAATTTAATTAGAATATATAAACTATATTTTAAATATTTAAATATAACTATTAAATATTTGTATTAGTATTTTAAAAAATATTTTTTTATCTTTAATTAATGATTTTAACACATTTGTAATTAAGTACCAAGAAAAAAAAGAGAAAGTACTATGTTATTGGAGGGGTGAAAAAGTAATTAAGCATTAAAAGTGCTTTTGGGAGAGAAAAAGTTAAAAATTTTAGCTTCTCCTTTTCAGAAGTGCTTTTCAAAAGCACTTCTGAAAAGTTAAAAGTTTCAGCCAAAAGCAGCTTGTTCTGCACAACTTTTCTTCCAGAAGTACTTTTAGAGCCAGAAGTACTTTTAAAAAGCAATGCTCAACCACCCATCCAAATCTATCCTAAAATAACCCCAATGATAGTACGTGTGTAGTCAAAAGAAGAAAAAAAAAAGAAAAAGAAAAGAAATATTTCAAATAACAGAGTTTTAGTATAGCAGATAAAATGTATAATTTATTTATGGTTTATTAATATTAAGATTGATGTAGCTATTAAGTGCCAAACGTTTTTTATTGGCAACGTATGAGAAAATTACATCAAGAGGGTTGAATTCGTAAAGATTTTAACTTTAAAAAAAGAGAGAGTGATTTGCTCAATCAACGGGATTGAATCGACTTTTGTGAAGGAATGTCATCATACCATAAAATAACAATTTAATTATGCCAAGTAAGTGAGAATATCTCATTTTCCTTACTCTTTTTGGGCCTCTTAACAAATTTTCGTCTTTTTAAGGTTTTTTCTTCGTTTGTTCGGTACAATAAAAACTATTTTTTTATAAGACTAAAATATTTATCCAACGTGCATCCATGTGGAGATGATATATATATATTTTTTATATATATAAGACCTAAAATTACTCATAATACTTTATCAATTCTTAAATAAGAAAATAAAATATTTCATCACGTTCGAACTCACGTTTGGATCCTCTTACACTGGCAACAATATCAATACTAACTGAGTTAATATTCAATCGGCTCACATATTTAAAGTATAAATATGTGTTTAATAATAATATATCATAAATAATGAAATATATGGTTTCAAACCAAATAATCATAATAACACATTAAATATGTATGATATTAAAATGAAAAAAAATTAAAATATGAGTAAAATGAAATTTAAACACATAAATTAATCATATTAAGAATACTAAATGCATTACAATTATGTATTATGATGCTATTATCAATCATGAGTTAATGTCAAGTTGATTTGTGACATCGGTTCGATTAACAACACTATCAGTACATACAACTATCGGAGGTAATAAAATATGCATAACACAATTAAAACATACATATTACATTAATATAAGGTTTTGGTTTAGCGTAGAATTTAAGTTTTATTGTTGTAAAAAACATGAGTCCAAATTTAACTTCATGTTTTTTTTAGGTTTAAAAAATAAAAAGGTTAAAATATTCTTAAATAATATAACTTATTTTAATTACACAACACAGAAAATATTCTTAAATAATATAACTTATTTTAATTACACAACACAGAAAGACATTTTTATAATTTCACTAATAATATTGATACTCACTTTACTTGTGATACTAACACAATCTAAACTTAAATAATATCTCTATATCATACTATCATTTATTTGTATATTGCTTTTATTATTTTATTTACTGATTCATTTTTCAAACTTCACAATTTCGTATTTGATTTATGTTGTGAAGAAGCCGGGAATGTACATCCTGTTTGCAATGTGATTTTAGAAAATTACAATAATAGCCCCCAACTAGTTTTAGTTATATTTTTGTCATTTAATTATTAATTTTTTTAATTTAGTCATTCAATTTTTTAAAATTAAATATTTTAGCCACTCTCCCATTAGTTGCCATTAGACGAGAGATGGAAAACTGACATGGTCTTTTTTATTGACCTAGTAACAAATTTAGCTTTCTAATATTTACATATTTTATCAATTCGACCCTAAATCTAAAGAAATCAACAAATTTAGCCCTCAATTATTAGAATATTTTGTTACTTTATTTTGAATTCTAAAAATTAAATAAATTTAGCCCTCATCATTTATAATTTTTTCCAATCTAATTTTAATTTTAAAAGTTTCAAAAAAAATTTAAAATAATTTTTTATATTGGTTAACATACCTCCACAACCCACTGAACAAGAAAAGTATTTAACACCATTCAAATTGTGTTCATTTCAAACTAATGTCACTTTTGTGAATATGGTAAAAAAAAAACCAAATTAGCTTAAATCCAATTATCTAAGTGTCAGATTTTAGATTAATATTATATTATTTAATTAAATTTCTTTAAAATATTAACAAAATTTGAAATTATTACATAAAAATTATTTTAAATTTTTTTTTAAATATAGAAAAACTTAATTTTCGTGTAGAGAAACAATACAATCTAAAATAAATTGATAGAATGTATAACCATTACATTTTTGGATTCATAATACAATTATTAGTTTGATTCATGAAAGTAAGCGTATGGTTTGAACATTCAACTGCATGCCAAACTAATAATTGTCCATAAATACCGCCCTCAAAACACCTATTTTCACCACTCATACTTACAATTTCTCAGCATACATTTTCATTGCAATATTCTTAGCAGAATCAAACCTGACATGGAGTTTTCAAAGGTTTCTACCCTAGCTCTTACTTGTCTCGTGGGGTTAGTCTTGGTCCTTCCCTCCCATGCCCAAGACTCACACCAAGACTACCTCAACGCTCACAACACAGCTCGAGCGGCTGTCGGCGTTGGTCCCATGACTTGGGACGACACCGTAGCTGCCTATGCAGAGAACTATGCTAAGCAGCGCATGGCTGATTGCAACCTTGTGCACTCCAGTGGACCTTATGGTGAGAACCTTGCTTGGGGCAGTGCTGACCTCTCGGGAACCGATGCTGTAAATATGTGGGTTAATGAGAAGGCCGACTACGATTACAGCTCTAACAGTTGCGCAGCAGGTAAGGTTTGCGGGCATTATACTCAAGTGGTTTGGCGCGACTCTGTCCATCTTGGTTGTGCTAAGGTGAAGTGCAACAATGGCGGTACTTTCATTGGTTGCAACTATTCTCCTCCAGGCAATTTCGTCGGTCAAAAACCTTACTAAAAACCTTCCTTAATTTGCTTAAAGCCCTCCCAAATCAGAACTTATTTATCTGCAACAATAATGCTATATATATGTACTGATTTGCCTACTGAATGGCAAATAATAAATAAGGAATGAATATCTTCTCATTTGCTATTATAATTTCGTTATAATGATTTCTCCCATACATCCTATAATCATAATTGATTCTACAGACCAACTTGCGGGAAAAAAATAACCATGCATTGCAGTAAACCAAAACAACAAGCTACACTAAATTAAGGCTTTATTTTAATATTATGCATACTTTATTACCCATATATATATACTAATAATAATATCCTTAACTGAGTTGATATCATGATTCAACCGATTATTTACACAATTAAAAAAATTACAAAAATATATTTTCGTATTTAAAATAAGTTATATTTAAGAGTATTTTAATATTTTTTTATTTAAAAATAATAATAAGTATGCAAATGATAGGATTTTAACCTATGTCAATTACATTGGAAAAATCTTAAATTTACCTCTCAACCAAAGCTTTATTTTGATTTAATCTAATTTTTTAATTTAATACGGTAGATATTGTATGTGTTATTATTAATTAATTTCAAACCTTATGTTTTAATTATTTATTATATCTTATATTCAAACGTACACATATATTCTAAATACATAGTGTCCACACATCGACATGTGTATGTGTGTGATATACTAGTTGATATTTAAAATTTTTACGAAATTGATGTCACTCTTCGAGTCTCAACTCAATAAAAAAGATTTACCAAAAAATTTCTTATTTTAAAAAAAAGGAATAAAATTTGGAAAAATTTTGCAAATGACAATACAACATAAATTAAGTTTACCAACACTATTTTCATGAGGCTTTATGAAAGTGGCAGTATTTCCCTTCTATATTTTATTTATTTTTAAGACACAAAATAAATTCTCTCAAGTTTTAATGGAATTTTGGTTTAATAAATGTTTCAGCCCACAATGATCCAAAATAAACAGCCCAACCCAAATTAATCAAACGCCTCAACATTCTTTCTTTCATTTTTAGTCCAACAGAAATTTCTTTAAAAAGAAAAAAAAAAGCGTAAAATTGTCTCTTTGCCTGAGAGGTTGATTTTTTCGCTTTGTTGTCTCCTCACAATCATTCAACCAATCAAAAAAAATAAGAATATATAAATTTTATGTGAAAAACTTTTATAAAAAAAATACAGATAGAAAAAAGGAAATTCACTAATGTTAAAAAAATAATAAATACAATAAGGTTTCGAATACACATGTTTTAAGGGTTAAACAACTATTTTATAATCAACGCCTAATACATTCAACTTGTGAGGCAAAATCCATACTGCGGGGACGTGAACCTTCACCCTCACATATCTCCAATTTTGCGCCTCCATTTTTTTTTTAACAAATGAGTTGCACTTAAATTTTTCAGGTCGAATTAAACGAGATTCGGATCAAACAACTCTAACAATTGAAAATTAATTTTCTGTATACAATAAGCTACTTTATTGTCATTCTCAAATTTAAAATTAATCAAATCCTTAACTTTTTAGTATTTGCTTTCAGTTTATTTTCCTTACTCAATCATGGAGTTCTCCACTTTTTCTACTTTTGAAAGTGTTTGTGATGTGCTGCTGCCATTGATTTAGCTCTTCCAGTGAGTTTTTTTTTTTTTTTTTACCAATTTTGTACTAATTTAGCTTTACTATTTTCTCTTTTAATGCTAATGGATGAAACTGCTGCTGCAATTGTAAAAATGGATGATGGATACCCTCAATCACTTTTTTTTCTTTGCCACTCCCATTTATTTTCGTACTTTATTGTAGGGCCCGACTCACCAGACAAGACGACACCTACATTTCCTAGTTCATCTTTTTTTCTTCTTCTAAATTCATTGTTGAAAGTGATGGTATCCTGAATCAGTTTCGAAAATGAAATAAGAAAGGCATGGCTAAGCTAAAATCCGTTTTCACTCAAGTTTCTACCTTATTATCTAGACATGGAGTTAATGGCATTTTTGAAATCCCTCACTAATTGTGTTATTGTTAACGTTAATTATTTCCACACTAATTTTTCATTCTTTTGAATTTAACCTTGTTCCAAGTCAGTGATGTTGAAAAATTCGTTTGTTAAAGTACGTTGGCTTTACATGGCAGTATTTGCTCCATATAGAGATAATTTTCCTTTTTATTTGGAGAAGCAAGTGAATATGTGATGAACCACCAATCTCACAACCATACATAGGTTCAACTTGGACACAGTTGTGGTGGTAATCTTATTCTGCTAGACAACTTTAACAGGCTAGATCAGTTATGTTTCACAATGGCATCACCAGCAGAGCTGCTTCACCATCTTTATATGGTACAAGCTTCCAGTTCCTTCTTGAGTAATTAATTAAATGTTGTTAAAGTGATACCGGAAAACTATCATGCACCTTCAGTTTTGGTGTCAAAGATGATAACACCAAGGCATACATCTTTGCACGGTACTTTATTTTAGTTTCTGAAACTTGGATTTTGTCAATAGAAATTCAGTAAACTGGTTTTCCCTATACTCGGGATGCAATGCTTTTAGAAGAGACCATGGAAAATGCTAAAAATACAAAATTAAAAGGTTTAATATTCAAGGATTTTCTCTCTGTCAATACCTTTGCAAATTTCGATATGTCTCTATACAAGTAAACATCAAGAGTGATATAAAATTGATTTGCATGTATGTGCTTCTGCATGATCAAGTTGTTGAGAAGAAACTGAACAACCGAAACAAAGCGAAAGCACAACCGGTGTTCTTTCTCACCCTATAACTCCTGTCAAAAATTATGGCAAACACAATAGCACAAAATATGTTCTCTAGCAACCTTAATCAACCACAAATCGACTAATGCAACCACAACAAAAATAAATAGAGACACCGGTATTTTTACGTGGAAAACCCCTCTAAATTAAGGGTAAAAAAAACTACGGGACTTTAGAGTCCGATCAAGAGCTCCACTATCATCAAATGTTCGACTACAAGATCACAATATCAAGCCTACAACAAGCATTCAACTCCAACAAGGCTAACAATATGTAATCTTTAGCAAAAGAGAGAAAAATGAGAGAACATCACCAAAAATGCAGCTGTTGAAAAACGGGTATTTCAGATGCTACAAGACTCGGATGAAAAATCCGACCGTACAAAGTCAAGAACACCTTATCGTCTAGCTGCTATCCAAAAATCAGCTCAATCGAACCACAGATGAACCTTCGATCGAAGAGTTGATCACTGCTACACCAAACTTGAAAAACTGATTTTCTCTTCTCTCTTTTTCTCCAACGAGCTTCAATCTCACTCTCTTTCTCTGGATGAAATTGAGAATTTTTCTCTCTTAAGAATGCTGCCCACTCCCACGTAAAAGCTCCACAAAATAATGGCTTTTGACAAAACCAAAAAGAAGGCAAAACATTGTGGCAAAAAATATGGGTTCCCCACATAGTGGGACCCATACCCAACAAATCTCCCCCTCCAACTATGTGGGGAATGCCTCCATGCCGGAGGTCAAACAACATGCTTCAAACTTTCCTCTTGGTAAGGCCTTCGTCAACATATCAGCACCATTATCATTAGTGTGTATCTTCTCAAGCTCTAATAGCTTAGCTTCAAGAACATCTCGTATCCAATGGTACCTCACATCAATATGCTTAGATCTAACATGAAAAGTTGAGCTCTTACCAAGATGAATAGCACTCTGGCTATCACAATACAGGACATAATTCTCCTGAGTAAAACCAAGCTCATGCACAAACTTCTTCATCCAAAGCATCTCCTTACACGCTTCGGTTGCTACAATAAACTCTGATTCCGTGGTGGACAATGCAACACACTTTTGCAGTCTTGATTGCCATGCCACAGCTCCCCCTGCATAAGTGATTAAGTAACCTGAAGTAGATCTCCTCGAGTCAATGTCTCCGGCCATGTCTGAATCTGTATACCCAACAAGAATAGGTTTCTCATTGCCGAAACAGTTTCATGTTGGAAGTGCCATAAAGATATCTCATAATCCACTTCACTGCATTCCAATGCTCTCTGCCTGGATTAGAAAGAAACCGACTAACTGTACCAACAGCATAAGCCAAGTCTGGTCTCGTGCAAACCATTGCGTACATCAAACTACCCACGGCTGAAGAGTAAGGAATTTTTTGCATCTCTTCCTTCTCCTTTTCTGTGGAAGGACCATGCTTAACACTCAATCTAAAGTGCATAGCAAAGAGAGTATTCACCGCTTTAGCTTTGTCCATATTAAACCTTTGAAGTACTTTCTGAATATACCTCTCCTGTGATAACCATAATTTCTTGGCCTTTCTATCACGTGTCAATCTTATGCCAAGAATTTGCTTTGCTGGCCCCAAATCCTTCATTGCAAAGGATTTACTCAACTCTTCTTTCAACTTCTCAATTCTAGAAGCATTCTGACCAACAATAAGCATATCATCAACATAGAGCAAAAGAATAATAAAATCATCACCAGAGAATCTCTTAATAAACACACAATGATCAGAAGTAGTCTTCTTGTAGCCTTGCTCCCCCATAACAGACTCAAACTTCTTGTACCATTACCTTGGAGCTTGCTTCAAACCATACAAGCTCTTCTTCAATCTGCACACATTGTCCTCTTTCCCTTGTGTAACAAAACCCTCTGCCTGCTCCATGTAAAGCTCTTCTTCCAAGTCACCATGAAGAAAAGCGGTTTTCACATCCATTTGTTCAACCTCTAAGTCATAACAAGCTGCCAAACTCAGTATAGTTCTTATAGAGAATATCTTCACAACCGGAGAAAATATTTCTTCAAAATCAACCCCCTTTTTCTGAGTATAACCCTTGACGACCAATCTAGCTTTGTATCGTGGAGATGAAGACTTCTCTTCTTGCTTCAACCTGTAAACCCACTGATTCTTCAAAGCTCTTTTGCCCTTAGGCAGTTTCACCAGTTCAAAGGTATGGTTCTCATGCAAGGATTGAAGTTCGTCTTTCATCGCTTCAACCCACTGATCTTTGCATTCACTTTCCATAGCCTCTTCATAACATTCAGGTTCTCCCCCGTCAGTCAAAAGAACATATTCATCAAGAGAATACCTGACAGAAGACCGTCGATCTCTAGAAGACCTTTGAAGTGGAACTACTGGTGGAGCTATAGGTGCTTGTTGTTGATCATTCACAACATCATCCATGGGAGTATCAAAGTCACCTATAGTCTGATGGTCACCACTAACATCACCATGCACATCATCCTGGATAGGATCTGGTGAAGCGTCTAGAGGAACCGGATTCACATCGATCAAGTCACCACTACCTTGTGACTCCACTTTCTCCGTCTTATCAATGTCATCAATAGTCTGATCCTCAATGAAGACAACATCTCTACTTCTCACAAGTTTCTTCTGAACTGGATCATAGAGTCTATAACCAAACTCACCATCTAGACCATAACTAATAAAAATGCATTGTCGAGCCTTGGCATCCAACTTGGATCTTTCATCCTTTAGAACATGAACAAATGCTTTACAACCGAACACACGTAGGTGATCATATGACACGTCTTTACCAAACCAAACTCTATCTGGCACATCACCTTTCAAAGGAACACTAGGAGACAGATTTATCACATGTGTCACTGTATTTAAAGCTTCAGCCTAAAACGATCTTGGAAACTTTGCATCTGACAACAAACATCTGACTCTCTCAATCAATGTTCGGTTCATTCTTTCAGCTAACCCATTTAACTGTGGAGTCTTTGATGGTGTTTTCTGATGTATGATTCCCTGTCGCAGACAATACTCATGAAACGACCCTGTGTACTCGCCACCATTATCAGTACGAATGCACTTCAACTTCTTCTCTGTTTCCCTTTCAATTGATGCTTGAAACTATTTAAACACCTCAAAGACTTGATTTTTAGACTTTAAAGTGTAAACCCATAGCTTTCTTGAACAATCATCAATGAAAGTTACAAAATAAAGTGCACCACCATGTGATCTTACTTTTATCGAACCACAAACATCTGAATGGATCAACTCTAGCAACTTTGATTTTCTATGAGGAGGACGGCTTCTAAATGAAACTCTTCTCTGCTTTCCTGCTAGACAATAAGCACAATTCTTCAGTGTAGCATTCTTTAAACCCGAAAGTTGATTCTTCTTCGCTAAACAGTTAAGCTCCTTCTCACTCATGTGACTGAGTCGTTTATGCCACAACTCAGTTGAGCTGTCATTCACTGTCATATTCATCGTCTCTCGAGAAGTCAAAGCTTGCATCAAGTACAAATTTGAGCTTTTCTTTCCTCGAGCCACAACCAAGGAGCCTTTAGTAAGCTTCCATTGCCCTTCACTGAAGGTGTTACAGAATCCCTCATCATCAAGCTTTCCTGCAGAAATCAAATTCAAACGGATATCCGGTGCATGTCTGACATCCTTGAGAGTTAACTTTGTTTCATTATTACTCACCAAGCTAACATCTCCCATACCAATAACCGAAACCAAACCGTCATTACCCATCTTCAATACCCCAAAATCACCAGGAGTATAAGATGTGAAGAATTCCTTCCTCGACGTGACATGAAGTGATACACCAATATCAATCACCCAACTAGTCTCGTCGTATGCTAGGTTGACCAAATTCTCATCACAAATAACTAATAGATCTTCACGAGCAACAGTAGCAACACGCTTCGATTTTTCATCGTTATTCCGATCGTGTTTATCACCACCACCTTTGTTCTCTTTCTTCCACTTGAAGCAATATTTCTTGATATGACCTTTCTTACCACAATGATGACACTCAAGATTCTTATATCTCGATCTTGACTTGCTTCGACTTTTATCTCTACCCTTTCCATCTTTGTCTCTGTTTCTCCCCCTGTTCTCGATAACCAACACCTCGGACTGTGATGTAGAACCCTGAGATCTTCTTCTAACCTCTTCATTCAACACACCACTCTTAGCCAAATCCAAAGTAATAATACCCCGTGGGGCAGAATTAATGAGCGAGACCCGAAAGGTCTTCCAAGAGTCTGGTAGAGTAGCAAGCAACCAAAGTCCTAAAATCTCGTCATCAAATTTGACACTCATACCAAGCAACTGATTCATCACACTCTGAAATTCACTAACATGGTCAGCTATAGACATTCCTTCTTTATATTTCAGTGCCATCATTTTCTTTAGCAAAAACAACTTGTTATTGCCCGACCTCGAAGCATACAAGCTTTCAAGCTTCTCCCACAATGTTCGAGCATGTGTCTCCTGATCAATGTGGTTGTAAACATTTTCTTCAACAAATTGCCGAATAAAGCCACACACTTGTTGATGCTCAAATTCTCATTCTTTATCATTTTTTGAATCGGGTTTTTGAGTAGTAAAGACCGGAAGATGCAAAGCCTTCACAAACAACAAATCCTTCATTTTATTCCGCCAAAGTTGATAATTTGTGCCATTCAACATAATCATCTTGCTCGTATTAATTTTCATAATTATCTGACACAATAACCAAGCTCTGATACCAGTTTGTTGGGAAGAAACTGAACAATCGAAACAAAGCGAAAGCACAACCGATGTTCTTTCTCACCCTATAACTCCTGTCAAAAATTATGGCAAGCACAATAGCACAAAATATGTTCTCTAGCAACCTTAATCAACCACAAATCGACTAATGCAACCACAACAAAAATAAATAGAGACACCGGTATTTTTACGTGGAAAACCCCTCTAAATTAAGGGTAAAAAAGACCTACGGGACCTTAGAGTCCGATCAAGAGCTCCACTATCATCAAATGTTCGACTACAAGATCACAATATCAAGCCTACAACAAGCATTCAACTCCAACAAGGCTAACAATATGTAATCTTTAGCAAAAGAGAGAAAAATGAGAGAACATCATCAAAAATGCAACTGCTGAAAAATGGGTATTTTCGATGCTACAAGACTCGGATGAAAAATCCGATCGTACAAAGTCAAGAACACCTTATCGTCTAGCTGCTGTCCAAAAATCAGCTCAATCGAACCACGGATAAACCTTCGAACGAAGAGTTGATCACTGTTGCACCAAACTTGAAAACTGATTTTTCTCTTCTCTCTTTTTCTCCAATGAGCTTCAATCTCACTCTCTTTCTCTGGATGAAATTGAGAATTTTTCTCTCTTAAGAATGCTGCCCACTCCCACGTAAAAGCCCCCCAAAATAATGACTTTTGACAAAACCAAAAAGAAGGCAAAACATTGTGGCAGAAAATATGGGTTCTCCACATAATGGGACCCATACCCAACACAAGTATCATTTGAATAAAGCTTGACCATCACTAATCTCAGTAAACCATAGAATGTTTTATTCCTTTTCTATTTAATTGTTACATAAATTTTGCAATATGACATAATCTAGCATGTATAACCATCTATATGCAAATAACTTGGTTGTTAATTACAATAAAATTGTCCAAAACAATATATTACAATATAAATATACATATATTCCTTATAGTTCCGTTAACAAATTACAATATTGATGTCAATGCACCCTTGGATCGATATTGTAATATTGTAATTTAAAGTAAGTGTCTTACTAAATTAAGTTATTTGCAAGAAACTCATCTTCTAATCTTATTTTTGTAATTTTGTGTTGAAGATATTCATAGTTGAAAATGATTGCTCACTAGTTGATGTAACTATAGCAAAAGTTAAAACAACTATGATCAATTTGTTAAATGTCAAAATAAAACATAACTATGCTAAGCATGACAAATTTTGTAGTTTCAAATTCATCTTAACTTTTCTAGATAATTCATCATATCTAATTTCCATCACAAATCGAAAGTTTACAAAAAATAAATAGAGATTTCATATCCCTTAATTTTTGAATCTATTTTTCTTTCAAAATCTAACTTTTTCACGATGGCCAAATTTTCAATTACATGAAAAATCTAAAATTTTGTATCAAACCAATATTAAAATGATTATTCAAGAACTCACGAAACCAAAAAACCGAAATGCGAAACCATGCACAAAGAGGCATTGCTATCAAGCTCAAAGATTGACTTGGATAACAAAAATTAGGCCCCAAAATGGGAGTTGTTGATTTAACTTTCGTTAATATACCAAACAACTTTCTATTATAAATTCAATGTCTTGACTTGAATGGAGTGGTAATCAACTCTTGTTAGACATGGATTCGAATTGTGTTACTCCATCCCAACCTCTAATATCAAATAAAAGATAAATGAAATTCAACATTCAATTTTTTTTAGTTTATCAAATAAAATCTCAGTGTAATTTTAGATTAAGCAGCATGGATAATATTAAATCTTAGGAGTTTTATAATAAGTAGGGGGATAATAAGAAACAAATCCAAAGCCTAAAAGGCAAGTAATGATGAGGAAACTTTGCATGTAAATACTCTCTTTTTTGTGTGCTATTTTCTTGCATGCAAATTTCAATTTCCGGAAAGTTGGTTTTTGGTAGATTTCGTAATATTATCGTTTTTGTGCCATACTCATATAATTTTTTTGTTTCATATTATAGGTATTTTGTTTCATCTCATGTAAAAAAAGCACATAGTTGTCACCCCCTTCAATGCATATTAATAAAAAAAGGTAAACAATACTACATAAAATCAAAGTTTTGAAACTAAAACACTATATGTATGAATCTCCCTAATGAATAAAAGACGAAAGTTGATGACATAAGTAACAAGTCCAGTTGAAGAAATTAAAAAACCTCATCCCCATTTTCAAAGCTGCCCAGCAGCTCCAAAGTCTTGGCTTGGACAATGATCAAAATTAAAAGCATCCGCAGCAATACCAAAATCAAAGTAACCACCGGAATCAGCCACCACATCGCACATCATCGATTCATTAGCCTTCCTAGCCACATTATTCCTCAACTCCTCAATGGCTTTAAGGTAAGCCTCGAGTTCCTCTAACCCCATATTATCATCAATGGCTTCATCCCACCAAAACTCTCCCTTGTTTTTCATCGCTTCTTTTGTGTGTTCAATTCGCTTCTTCTCTTCTTTCAGCTTCTCCAATGCCTCCTCGCATTCATCGTACAACTCTTGGAAACATAGACTGGTCTCAGTCGTGGCCGAATCGTTCTCGTAATCATCCATAGCAAGGCTTCCACTAAAATAACGATCCAATATGGTTTCGATATTAGGGTGGCCAAAGATGAAAGGTTTCCCTTTGGGAGAGAAGACGATGATGCCTATGTTTGCACCACATAGTAGGCAAATTTCACTAGCTTTCTTGAAAAGTCCATTCCTACGCTTGGAAAAAGTCACTTGGCGACTACTTTCCTTTTGTAGTTTCTTCATCTCAACTTTTTGGCGGCCTCTTGTGGCATTTTGGAGGTCATTTTGTTGTTATCTGTTTGCTTTAGATTAGGCATTGCAATGAGAAAAAAAAAATTGAAGTTAGGAGATATCATTATAATGTAATTTTTGGTATTAATTTATGATTGGGTAGGTTGCAAATATTGTAGTTTTGAGAATTTAATTTGGTAATATTGAAAAAGAAAATTCTAATATATTTTTGGTAAGTCAACCAGAGTTTATCTCCATTTACCTAAAAATAAGTAATTGGTTTCAACTTTACATTTATTAGTATCGTAATATTATTATTAATGATTCTAATTAGTATTATGTCTCAAAGTGACAACCAACCAAATTGATCGGAAAAAATGGAAGAAGTAATGAATATGGTTGACAAATTATGGATATTTGGAATCACATTAAGTGGTAGAAATATTTGGTAATGGATTATCAAGTAATTGCTAGGACCTCCATTTTTGCACCATATGTATAATCCATGAAAGAAAGAGCGGAGACTTTTATGCTTGTACTTCCCTTTTTCTCGCAGGGATTAGAGGAATGGGCATCAAATCAGTCATTTTATTTTTTTCTTTTCGTTTTGAATAATACTATTCGGGAGTCGTGGATAACTTAGTCAATGGTAGCTGCATACACACAATTTCAACCAATGGCAAACTTGATTCATAGCTCATAATTTCAAATTTTGATAGGGGCTTCCATCTTAATTTCTTAATCCCATATTCATTGACTGGAGAAAAAATCTCTAAGGTTGCTCAAGAGATAATCACTGTTCTTTTCATATCAATGGTTATATACCAAATTTATAAAAAAAAAGATATAAAATGAAATTAGACTTTAATTAAAAATACTTAAATTAACTTAAAAATGTATTCTGAAACTCAATTGATGAGTACTATCAATCCAATCAAGCACATTGATAAACAAATGTTATTGTTTGCTAATATCATCCCTGAATATTAATAGTCAAAAATAGTAATCTAAAATAACCATAATTTAGTGTTGTGAAGATAGCCTAAAACTGGCACTAATTGAGGCCAGTAATCAATCAATTTGCTCTTCCAGAATAACAGTCAACTTTGAGTTAAAACTACTCTTTGCAGTTCTTGTTTTTCTTCTCACTCGGAAACCTTCACCTCCACCTCCACCGCCGTGGGTCACCAAGAAACTAGACTTTTGGAGGTTGTTGTTAAGAAGCAAGGGAGGATCAATCTTTTTATTAATCCCACACCCGCACAAGTTGTTTGCAATACCAGTAGCATGACCCAGGTTAAGAGCTTGAGTTGCCTTGACAGCCAAGGCTCTCATCTCCTGGGTTCGAAGAGGGCTATTTAACAAACGCAAAGGCAAAACAAAGTAGAGCTCACCTGGTTGAAGCTGATCATCGGCGTCAATGGCGCAAAGGGTGGTATCAAAGTCCATATCATCTGAACTGCACACGAAACAGTTAGGGTTTCTCTGTAATACATGTGCAACCCTAACCGGGTTTGAGAATTCTTGAAGGCTACCGTCTTGGAGGATTAGCTTTGCTGTTAAAACTGATGAAGTTGAGTGGCATATGCCCATTTGGCTTTTTAACAGAAGTTGAGATTTGGGTTTCACTGGCAAAATTAATCCAGTTTTACAGTTTAAGTCAAGCTTTTTAGTTATATAAATTTTCATGACCATTAAGAAAATAATAATAAATTCCACGAGATGCATGCATGCTTTGTCTTTTTGTTTGGTTCACATCATTACGCGAGATTCTTCCCCCATTTTCCGTACTTGCCATGTTTAAACTATCCAAATTTATTTTATTGAAGAAATCCTTTTACATCATAAATTGGGTCTTCTTTAACCTTGGAATTTCACATCATTCAATATAAGAAATTATATATTAAAAATAACTACCAAAGTGATAAAAATATACATAAATTCAAAACTTTAAACATCTCTTTTTCATCCTCATATTCCCATTTAAATTATATATTTTAAAATTAGCTTCTTCTTTTTTATATGTGCAATTTGCAGATTGCTAGAGCATTTTATAAAATTGTTATTATTTAAAAGGTAAATTATATAAATAGTCATCTAATTATATATTTTTTTTATTTGATCACTCAATTTTAAAAAATTACAAAATAATTATTTGACTTATTTTTTATTTTTTATTTTTAAAATTTAAAACCGTTAAATATTTAACAATTAGCTAATGTGACTGTTAACTGATGACTTGTATTTTTGACAAATTATCCTGTCATATAATAATTAAAAAGAGTATTATTAACCCAAATCACCCTATCCCGGTTCCCTTCCCTCAACCCCACACATCTGGCATTAAAAACCAGAAACATGCAGGTAAAAAGAATGACCTGACTTGAAGTAGCATTGCTAATTTGGCATCGATATTCATCAATCTCTCTCTGTCTCTCTTTTTTTCCTATCCTGTTGCTAATTGAAAAGACAAATTATAGGTTTACACTTTTCCTTGTTTTAAAAGAAAGAGACAATAGCAGCAAAATGACAAGCGCATAAATTCTTCAGTATCGCCTCTGGGTTTCTACACAAGGAAATCGCTTTAAAAAGCAAAATTAACAGTATTAGAGTAGTGCAGTTTTCAAACATCTCCACCAACATACAAGCTTCACAGAAGTTCATTTCAAATTGAAAGAGGCAAAGAAGAGCAGGAATCTGTGTCAGTGCAATATGTGTGTAAAGTTAAAAGTTAGGAGAGGGAGAGGGGACGGGTGGGTTGATTTACGTTAATCATTTTTGTTAATTATTATATCACATGGAAATAATGTGTATTAAAAATAATTTGTCAAAAATACAAATTACCAAATTAAAAATCATATTTTGGACTTAAAAAAATAAAATGATAAATTTGGTGATCATTTTATAATTTTTAAAAATTAAGTGACCTAAAAAAAAATTATAATAATCGAGTGACCATTTATATAGTTTACTATTATTTAAATAAAAATTTTAAATATTTAATAGTCATAATTAAAAAAAATATTTAGACTTGTACAATTTATTTAAATTTTGATAAGAATTTTTTTTAATTATTGAAAATCTTTTATTAGTTAGAATTTTAAAATTTTAAAAATTTATTAAATTTAAACAACTAGCTTCTAATATTACATGTGCTACAGGTTATTTCACGCATTTAGTATTTAATCAATTGTTATTACAAATATTTTTTAAATAATAAGTGTAATTGAAATATATTAGATATTTTAATAACTCAAATATTAGCATAATAAAATATTTACCAATCATAATTAAAATACTTGTACAATACTAAAAAAATTGATGCATTATAAATTAATATTCTTCCTCCTTTATTTTTTTCAGTGATCAATAAATTTAATAAATATAAGTTGTGGATAATTAAATTTATTATGAAAATAAGAGTTGTTGGATATAAATGTATTATTTCTAAAATTTTATGTGTGAATATACAGTTACTTATTATATAAATGATGTAAAAGTTTATTTTTAAAATTAAATTAATATAGTTTTTCCTTTTAATTTTGGTTAATAAAAAATTTTAATACTTCCAACATATATCAAATATAGTCAAATTAATCAAGTCAACAGCAGAGAGCAAATTGAATAGATTTGAAAACATGTTTAAGAATTAAATTGAATAGATAAAAAAATTATCTAGAGATTTAATTACTCGAAAAATGTGACCAAGGACTAAATTGAGCAGATTAGAAATGCCTCGAGGGGGTTAATTAATGACTTAGAAAACACACTCATTGACTAAATTGAACAAACCGAAAAATGCATCTAGGGACTAAATTGAAAAATAAAGTAGGAAATAATTTTAAAATTAAAAAAAGATAACGTAAAACTCTCTCAATCTGTAACACCCCTCACCAGACCCTATCATCGGGTCTGAGCTACAAGATGCCACATTCATTGCTAAAGCAACTACAATCAATCAAACAATATACAAGCATTTATACATATGATCAAGTGTTAATCAAATTTAAAACATGTTAAACAATCATTTTTGGGTCTTAATTGAGCCTACAAAAGCTCAATACCAACCCGAGGTCTAATTAGGACTAAACTGAAATTTTTTAAAATATGATAAAAGGGTATTACGATATCCAGGGATTGTTATCGTGATCTTGAAGACAGTAGCCAAACATCAAAATATGTCCAATGGGTATCGCAATATCTAGGACTTGGTATAGCAATCTCGAAGATAGTAGCCAAACTTCCTAACATGAGGATCAAACTGCAAAGTTTACAAAATAATTTAGGGCCAATATCGCGATATCCAAGGTGTGGTATCGCAATACTGAAAACAGTCCACTAAGTCCCTGTTTTAGGTAAAATATCATTTGGTAACTATTTCAAAGTTTTCCTCAAACCTACACATTTAACTTAATAATTCACCATTTTAATTTGAATCAACCATACCAAAAACATGCCAAACAATCCATTAAATCATTTCTAATCAACCAATGCATTATAGCTTCATTTTAGCGCAAATCATACCATTTTAAATTGTTCAACTATAAACTTTCATCTAACCAACTAACTGTTCAACAATCAACTTCTCATCTTTTCAATTTATGTACAACCATGCTAATTTAAGTGTCATACGCAACTTAATCACATTATTGAAAACATACCATTTCATGTAGGCTTTATCCTTACCAAAATCAAGCATTATAAATGTTACAAGCAAAAACTTATCATTTCAAATTAACATATACAAACTCCTATGTACATGTCATAAAACTGGATTTTAAAATGATTGAAAAGCTACTAAATCAGTAACGAGATAGTGTGAGCTTCTCGATAATTCGATAGACACGTTTCGCAAGTTGGCAATCTACATGGAAAACAGGGAAGCAAAGAAGTAAGCATATTGAATGCTTAGTAAGTCCATATGAAATTTACTTAACTTACCTTGACATTTCAACAAACTAAAATTTAGAACACATTGGTATTCAATATGGCATCCTTTAGCATACTTTTAGGTAACTATTTCATAACATCAAATACAACCATACAGGTTAGTCCATTTGCTGTAACAACCTGATTTTGGTCCAAGTCGAATAGTGATTTCGAGACCACTAATCCAAGGTTAGAGAAAGTATTTTTTTCTTATTTTAGGATTATAGCATGTTTATATTACTGCATGAAAAAGTATTTTTTTCTTATTTTAGGATTATAGCATGTTTATATTACTGCATGAAAAATTTGGTGAAGTAATTTTAGCATTAGTGAGCTTAATTGCGAAAAAGGACTAAATCGAATAAAATCCAAAAGTCTTAAATTGATAGGTAAAGGTGTTAATTTTCTATGAAACTTAAATTGGGGGTCTTTAAAGGGCAAATAGACCCTTTAGATATAGGCTTGGCCAGCCATGAGACAAAGAAAGTGGAAAAGTCAAAGTTAGGTAACCTAATTTGAATAAAATAAAACCTAAGAGAAATAGGCTATCATCCTTTTGTTTTTGCTATCTTCTTTCCCACCGATTTTCTCCTAAGAAATGGTCATGGAAGCTTGAAAAGTTTCAGCAAATTTAAGCATTCACAAGTAAGTGATTCTAACGAGATTTCTTGAAGATTTTTACATTTTTGAGACCCTTGTATCATGAGCTTTCTAATAAGGGGACTATTTTGCAAAATAAGCAAGAGTCTAGGGTTTTATCATGAGATTTTTTAGGTTATTTTCTGAATTTTTATGGAAGAATATGATCGTTTGGTGAGGAATAAACAACTTTTGTAAAGGGATTTCTCATGAAAACCCTAATAGGGGCTATTTTGCATGAGTTGCAAAATAGATGATAAATGTGTGAAATAGTAGAAATTTTGGATTATTATAAGAGTAAAAAGGGTTTGGCTAGGCTTATAATATGAAGAAATTCAATAAAAATCGATTTTCGAGCATAGGGGTAAAATGGTTATTTTGAGAAAGTCTAGGGGCAAAATAGTCATTTTGCCCAATTATAAACTTTCAAGCGTCTAAATTGATATGCTGATGAAATAAATGAATTTTATTAATTTAGATCAAGAGAAACATGATTTGGGTCTTGATCGGGGTAAGAACAAAGTTTACGAGGATTAAGCTCGTCTTCATCATTTTGTATCGAGGTAAGTACATATGCAAATAATGTGTTATTGAAGCTTTCTTTGGTATATTTTAATAATATACGTGTGTAATTAACTTATTGTTGTTATGTATCTAAATTCTAATTGTTGCCATAGAAGTATGAATGACATGTTATGCGAGTAAATTACAAGGTGAGCAAATATGATGCTATTCGATTTGATATGAGGCCCCGTTGAACCTTAGACATAGCATAGGATACAAAGGGGCATGTTATGAAAATTATGTGGTCTGAATTCATGAGTTGAGTCTGAGTTCATGAGATAAATGCTATAGGTAACGTGGGTCCGGGTACTGACTTTGTGTACAAACCCGTGAGTGGCTCAATGAGAAAACGTTACATGATAGCTATGGGGTCCGGACCCTGACTTGATAAAAAGGCCCGTGAGTAGCTCAAATGTGAGCCTTTCATAGCATGAGGTGGCCCTAATTTCTCATATGGCATTTAGACGCAAATTCCCCACATATCCATATGTATTTCGAGAGTTCAACGGGTAACCTGAAGATTTAGTTGGTGAATACTTTGATGAGGTATGTATACTAAACTCATGGTTACGACCTGAGTAAAGAATGAGGTGTATTAAGTATACATGAATGAAAGGAAGAGTAAGATAGAGGTGTTAAGTGATTTATATCTTTTAAGCATGACAAGTTACCGTTGGGTGAATATGATTTTCTTATAATTACACTTTATTTAAATATATGTACTTACTAAGCTCCCACGCTTACCCTCCTTTCTTTTCTTTCCTTTTAGTGCCGCCAAGCTAGCATCGAGGATCTAGTGACATCAAAAGCTTCGATCACACTATCATTCAAAAGCTTGGTATAGCTAGTTTCATCATTTTGTTTTCTGGCATGTATAGGGACTCAAGTCTTTAGGTAGTGTTTTATTAGTTAGCCATAATGTGTTAGCTCATATGATGAATATGATACTCATTTTGTATAAGGCCATGGATGATGGTCAATATTCATTTTGATTTACAAATAGAAGATGATGTTTTCATGGATGAGTAAATTGCATAAATGAAATGTTGTCCATTGTGGTTATTTTGGCTTTGTGATGTGCCCTTATGTTAGTATAGAGTGATTTTTGTGCAGGTTACATAAGTAAGGGTGACGAAAAGGCTTGGTAAATAGCCTTTTTTTCCACACGGGTAGGCATACGGGCGTGTGTCTAGGCTATGTGTGACACACGGTCCACCACATGGGCATGTGATATGGCCATGTGTCCCCTGCATGTAGCAATTTGTAAGTCAGTATGCATGGTAGTAACACACGTGTAGAGACAAAATTGTGTGTCTCAGCCGTGTGAAGGGCACGGCCTAGCTCACGGGCATGTGCCTTGGCCGTGTGGCCCTTAAGGATTGCTGACGTCAGAAACAGACTGTCCAGGTTTTTGCATACGAGCTAAGACACGGGCGTGTCATGGTCGTGTGAAGGACACGGGCTAGAGATACAGACGTGTTCCAAGCCGTGTGAAAACCCCTGTAGGTGTGCATTTAGAATTAATTTTACACAGGTATAGGACACGGGCATTTCCCTGTATTGCTTAGGCCGTGTGAGCCACACGGGCCAATAGCACGACCATGTTGAAATGTCACAAGGGCATGTTGCCCCTCCCACACGGGCATATACCTCTGTGTTAAAAGTTATTTTCAGAGTCCTTTAAAGGACTTGGATTGTTTCCGAATGGGTTCAAATGGATGTTTTGGGCTTAGTAGGCTCTTATTAAGGAGTTTATAAATAAAATTAAAAAAGTTTTAATTTGACCATGTTTTGGTGTTATGAAAACATTTATATGCATAAGTTTAAGTTAGGTAATGACTCATATTCCGACCTGGCGTGGGGCACGGGTGTGGGGTGTTACATTTGCATTTCATAATCAGTGAGTAAGAAATTGTGTACTTTCATTCAATTTGAATTCATAAATCATTCAATCTTAATTCAAGTCATTTCAACTTTTTATTAAGTTAAGTTAAGGTTTCACCTAAGAAAACTATAGCAAATTGAACTTGGATAAATGAGACTATATTGCTCATACAAGCTGTCAATCATCAACATTGCTCACACAAGCTAACATTTATGAATTTGTGATCGTTCCCTTGTCGTTCTCACGTACTATGAGGGAAATCAACACAAAAACATGCAAATAATCAGAGAATACTAACGTGTGATATCTACAAGTATGACAAGTCAGTTTGTAATATTTGTAGTGTTACAATGGAACACCGGAGGATTCCAAGGATCAAACCTAATAGAGTCAGCGATTTAGTGATTTCTATTCAAAAATGCATGCAAGAAAGAAGTGTAGCTAGCTATTCGCTAAGCATTATATTACGTCAGGCCATAAATGAGATTGATTAAAATTAATTAACTACCTATAATAGAAAATGACTAAATTGTAAATAACGCAAAATATAAAACTACCGAATACGATAACAGTGAGTGGTTGGTTGATTTTCATGTTGTTAATAACCTTTGAATTAGACAACTAAATTGCTAACACTCCTAAATTGGTTTCATTTTACCTCTCAATCTCAACTTTACCAAATTAGACAAATTAGTCTGATTTATCTCTCAACCTCACCCAACTAACCTAGGACTAATGAATTGGTGTCCAATAAGATTACCTCTCAATTTCACTTATCGTGATATTCCCTTAGGGGCATCAATACCTAACCAAGTTTAGCTGCCCATTATCATATTAAAGCTAACAAATATGAAAGAAACAACCATGAAAGTCATTAACATAAAACTCAATAAAAACATGAAAGATTAGATTTTTTACTTGAGAAATGTAAAAGCAAGTAAACTAACAACAAGGTAAACAACAAAAAGCAATAAAGTTAAGATTTTTGGCAAATGATCAGACTAGATTTGAACGTGAGGGACATCGCTCGAAATCTCAGTGAAATGTGTGTGTCCTTTTACAAATGAATCAGGGGAAAAATCGTGCTTAGGATATGGCCACACGGTCTATCACACGAGCGCGTGGGCCACCCATGTGGACCACACGACCCCTCACATGGCCATGTCCCCCCTAAAACCTTAGGTTTTTCGATTCTCACACAGCCTAAGAACCTCCATACGACCATGTCCCCTTTTTTTCAAATTTTATAACTTTTCCCCTCTTTTTCAGATTTTACAATTTTGCTATTAGTTTTCAAATTTTATAGTTTTCCCTTTTTATATTTTACAATTTTTCCCCCTTCTTTACAAATTTTACAAATTTGCCTAGAATATTATGGTTTGTTCAGTTTAGTCCCTATTTGATTCCTGAACTATTTTAGTATATTATATTATTCAATTAAGTATCTAATACTATAAATTATGTCAGAATCCATGAATTGATTAACCATATTAATATGATGATTATATAATTGCAAGAGTTGTAATCAATACATATGACTATTACTTTGGTGTTTTCGATTGTACATATAGTATGCTTTATGACACCGTTAAACCGAACACTTAATAAACATGACTTTTGCTACTGAGTTGAACTATTATAAGCGTATTAATTGCTACTGTATTGAATTGTTATAAGCATAATGATTGCTATCGTATTGTTTTGTTAAAAGCATAATTAAATACTATAGTATTAATCTGTTTGAGTTTGCCTTATTGCATTGCATAGAGTGTGAATATATGTACGGAGAAAGTGTTAGCAGCTCGTCTGCACCGTTTAGTAGTTTATCCATGTCGCATTAGTAGCTTTTATTTGCACCGATTAGTGGTTTACCCAAGCCATATTGTCGAATATTTAACCATTCTAAAGAACTTTGGTACAAAATAAAAAGATCATGTGCATGATGATGGATAAAAGGAAGCTTACTCCAAAAATTAAATAGGGAGCTGAGTCAAATAAATATGTTGTCGGTATGGCTAGTAAAGTACTAAAAATTGATGTGTTTTAAAATATTAAAATTTTGATATAATAATTTATTCAATTTTTATTAAAATATTTTGGAAATATAATTTTTACAAAAGTTGATCAAATTATGATGTATAATTTTTATATTAAAATTTGATTAACGAATGTATACTTTATTTCAAGATACAACAGTTTTTACTAGTTTTTAAATTTGATGATTTTTTTTAACAATCTTATAGGTCTTATGATAATTTCTATAATTTTTTACAATATTTTACACTTTCTAATATTTTATAGCTTTTTATAGCTTTTTAAATAATTTTTAAAAATTGGAAAAACTTACTTTTTAAAATATATATTTATAATTTTATCCATATATTTATATATTTATAATTTTTTTTAAAATACTTTTTTAAGTTTTTTAAATGATGATATCATCATGATATCAGTGCATGTCATGTGATAATTTATGGTTCGTTGAATATCTCAATTAATTTTTTTAACGTTTAAAAGAATAAATCGGAATGTTAGAGGATAAATTAAGTAATTGTTAAAACTAAATTAAGCCTTAAATTAATATAATTGGAAGGATAATTTTACTAGGGGTGAGCAAAATCCAATTCGATTCAAAAAACTCGATAAAAAATTCAAATTTTGAATTAAATAGTTCAAGTTATTTGAGTTAATCAAGTTATTCGGATCAACTCAAATAAAAAATTAAATTTTTCGGTTTAACTCGAATATGAATTACACAATTCGAGTTATCCAAAAATCCGAATAAGAAAAGACAAAACTACATAGTTTTGATAAATGTTTACTTTATTAAAAGTTAAAATTTAAAACAATTAAGTTAAAAAGTAAAACTACGTCGTTTTGATAAATGTTTACTCATTAAGTTAAAAGACTAAATCATTATATTGTTCATGTAGTTAAATAATCTTGTATTTCGTCTACTAGTTAAATAATCAGTCCATTTAAACACAGCATCAAGTATAAATAATAGAATTCGTTAACTCGATTCGATTTGACTCGAAAATTTTTGACTCGATTCGATTCGATTAGAAAAAATTTCAAATTGAGTTCGGTTGTTAAAATAGGATTTGTCAACTCGACTAACTCGAAAATTTTTGACTCGACTCGATCGAATTATCACCACTAATTTTTACTGGTTAAATTTTTGCCCCTTTAATACGAGGAAAATTGTTGGAGTTTTGACAAATTCAAACGTTTTGTTGTTTAATTATTTACATAATAAAGACTTTGAACCTAAAAAAAAAAAGGAAAGAAATTGAAGAAAATAGAATTTATTCACAACAGAAACTAAAGTAAACATTGTTGATATTATATTTGGTTTTAGTTTTACAGGCACCAACATTATAGTGCATCAACCAGACAATATTTTCAGGCTCTAGACATCAAAGCTCCAATAACCCCAGCAATAAGAGCGGTTGGATCACCAAGTACAGCTGAGATTATAAATTGCAAAGCCAAAGCGGCCATTTCACAACATTTCTTAACCTTACCTTTACTCCTTTTATGAGCGGTTTGAAGTGTGTTCTTCAAGCTTGGAATTTGGCTCTGCAATTTCCTGGAACCTTTACCACCTCCGAAGTATAATTCATGCCAATTCTCCACTAATATTTCCCTAACACACGCCACATGCAAGTTATACTTTTTGCAAGCTGACTGGTAACTCCAACTCCTCCCTTTTCGACCACATCTATGACATGGTGAACTTACCTTCCTATACAGATATAGTTTCACTTCTCCATCATCTAACACCATTGGTAGCTTTGCACAACATGGATGTAGATCGAATCCACATGTTTTGCAGTGATAAACGAAGCCAGTAACGTCCTTTTCGCAGGCATTGCAGTAACGAGGGGTGTCACCAGGGGGCCTTGAGAGGAACTGAAAGGAACATTTTGTGTAGAAAGGGTGAGAAATCGAAAGGGATGGTATGGCACAGTGCATGTGGAGATCGAAATCGCAGAAGGAACAACGGTAACGTGAGCCTATGCCAACTTCTTTGCACCCATCACATTTGAATGGAACTTCAGTGTACTCAAATTTTAGAATGTGTTGGGGGTGGCTGAAATGGGAAATCTCATTGTATTTCATATTTCTTTTTTTCTTTTTTTTTTGTTTTCCTCTTCAGTGGTCTCTGAAGAAATTAGAGTTAGGTTTGTAATAAGGATTATGTGAATTTGGCTTGAAACTGAAGCTAAGTAGGGAATTAAATGCTTGAAGATGGTGGTAAGTGATTGAAGGGAAAGAGCAAACATAAGGCATCTTTGGTGATGTCCCACAAAAGAATAGGAATTTTCACTTTTATGTGATCCACTTAATCAAGTAACATTATTAAAATGGTTACGCAAAAAGATAACAAGTATGAATTAATTAGGTAAGTAATGAAGGGATTGAGTGGAAGATTTATCTAGAGGGATCATATACTTGCTGAAAACCTAAGGATCCAATAAAGGAATAAAGAATTTTAGCATCTTAAAAAGATGATTTTAAGACATAAGCAACATTATCATCAAGGCATTATTTTCGGGATTTTTAAGCTCTCCAACATAAGGTAAAGCATCTAACAGCATTGTGTGGAAGTAGCCTAGGAATGTTTCAATCCTAAAACCCAGTTATTGTTTTATTTTTATGGATATGAACAGGATATCATATAATCTAATGCTAGAAGGCATAGAATGATGGTCTTGAAAAAATATTTCTGTTTGAAATTCAAGATTTGGAGGATAATGATATCTGCTTTTATGCACCTTTTTCTTATTTAATAGAATTTATATCCATTTCTATGATTGGGATCTGTTTCCAAACTGATGTGGCAATTGATTATATGGAATTTATTCTTAGATTAATTAATGATTAAGATAATAATAAGTTGACAATTTACTATGTTCTTCATTGTTCTTTCACAGCCTATTCGGCGGAGGGAATATTAAAGTGATCTGTTGAAACTTGAGAGGGCTTCCATTTCTATCTTCCTCAATTATTTATAATTTTTGTTCAGCAACTTTATTCTTTACTGTTGTTAGGTTATTGCCATGAACATTCCAATAACAACTTATTGAAAACTAGCCAAGTGGTATGGGAATAGAGTTATCTCTCAGCCACTTGCAACACTAGACGACCCTTAAGCCATGTCCCAGTCATAGCCTACTCGATCAACTTAATTCATTACCAAAGAGATAGAGAGTAGTTGGGTTTTTTAGTTTGTATACTTTTGTTGCATTAAAAGGAAAACCCCTTTTCCATGAAATGTAGAATTTGGTGAAGAATCCAATACCCTTTTGGTCAACAATGAATCGTAGCGTCATGTTAGCTTCTTATGTCTCATTGTTGTTTTGGTTGAATGATTTCTTATACGAGGAATGCTGGAATACCTGCTCGTGATTAGTAAGTCAATAGTCCCATCAAGGTGTTCCAGCATTTTACTTGCCTGCAACAATGGAGAATGGATGTTGTTCCACCACGGGATTGAAACCAGAGATTGTTTAGGTAAATTTCCCAACTTATTCAATTTTACAGTATTAGGTAATTTATATAAAATATAAAAAAAATCTCAAAAAAGAAATTAATAATTACATTTTTTTACAAATCTTTAAAAATATAGTAACATAACTTATTACTGTTCCAAAGTCTTTTAAATAAGGTATGGTTACAAATTCAGAAAAGCAAGCAGAGTAAAACAGTGTTATGGAACAACAATAACAACGAATTTTGGTACGTCTCAACAAATTAATGGTGCAGAAAAAACAAATCATGAACTTGACGAAACTAAAACACACACAATCCAGAAGCAGAGCTGAATCTAGAGGATGTCAGTGACCAAAGCCCAAGCAGGGTAAACCAACAGAATAATTATGCCAATTGTGTTGGATATTCCATTGGCTTTGGTGAATGAATTGCGAAACCCACCTGATGCTCTGATGTGCTCCTGAAGTAGATAACAAGCTATGCCTAGGCATATCACCACACCAATCCAGTCGTTCCTTATTGTGCTTGAAAATAAGCTCGGTGCCACCACTATTAGAAGTATCAATGCTCCAGGAAGTTCCAGCCAATCTGCACCAGTTCCGGTTTCAAAGGGTTACTGCAACTTTTCTTCATATTTTCAATCAATTTGAAGAATCGTAGGTTTATTACTTATGTTCAAATACGTGCTATGCGGGGTTATCAGATTAAATATTATACCTGGGAAACGTCTAGGGAAGAACAAGCGCAAAACGACTGCAATAAGAGCAATCCATTTCCCAACTTCTCCCCTGAAGGAGGAGCAAACCATATGTATTTAGAAAATGGAAGGAAAAGACATGGTTTGAGTGATGCCCGCAGAATGGATTTACCTCAAGATGTTGAACAGGAAGGAAGGCAGACTCAAGAAGATGTATGGGATTAACAGTGCTGTAAGAATATTGGTTTTCCAGTTTGTTCGGTCCAATATCAATAGATAACTGCATCAACCACAAGGTTGTAGTAGGACATTGTAAAGCAATCCAATTCTTCAACTACTTGCCAAAATCATGGTAAAGAAACCTATATACTATGTACTATAACACTATAGTTATTAAGTATAGTCTATATCAAACAAGAAACCTTTCAGACAAAAGGAAGAACTCACGAGAAACAGAGTCATGATAAAGAATCAGAAAAGGAAAACATGCAGAACCAATGAATGGAATCCTAAAAAAAATATAAAGTTTATATCCGTAACCATTCTAATAGGAAAAAAAGAAAAGGCTTCAAATTTCAATCTAATTCAACGATTATACTATCAAAAATTCAAATCTCTTCACTCATAAATTGGATCAACATAGGTTAGCCAAGCTAGTGAAAAATGTGAAAATGAAGAAGTGAAGAAAGAAAGGGTGGCATACATTGCAGCGAAGGAAGCGATCCATTCAAGAAGGGTAGTCCCAAATCCCCAAGAACCCAATTTGATAGCATGGTTAGCAAGCTTCTTAGTAGCAAAGATTAGATCTTGGAAGTCAGATACGATGAGATCAGTTGCTTCTCGCTCACTCCTCATTGCCAAATAACTCTTCTTTCCCACCATTATTTTCCTCCCCTCGCTTCAGCTTCTTGATTACTAATTGTTTAGCAAAATGCCCAAATAAAAGAGACTTTTTGGGGGGAGAAAACAACAGGAAGCAGACAATGCCACAGATGAACAGTTGACTGTGTGGGTTTTTGGGAACCATATTTTTGGGTTTTTTGTGACACGTGCAAGAATCTACTGCGCTGAGATACTTATCAAAGTTGCACTCCAAATACGTGTCCTTCCTCTAGTCTTTTGGAGGTTTATTTTTAAAATTAAAATATATTATTACTGAAAGGTTATTATTTTAATTATTTAACTATAAAAATTATAATTTGATTAAGTAATTATTTGATTTAGGTGTAATTACTTATAATTACACAAGGATAGCATGTTTGGTTAACCATTGTAATTAGTAGGTCTCACCGAATTACGTATAATTGGAACACTCTAATTATATTTTCCATTCCTTAGGGGAGGATGAGAATTGGAGTAATTACATAGATAATTACTTCCAAAACCAATTTTAAAAAATTATTTTTATAGAAGTTACAAAAATTACATTATAAATATGAACATGTATGAATGTTTAGGATGATTATGAAAAAATATTTATTATATTATAAATACTTAAAAATTATATTTTAAAAATAATTTGTGTATTTTATGAAGTTATAAAAAAATTATATTATTAAAATCTTAAAAAAATTCTAAAAGATATGACAAAAAAAATTATTATAAAAAATAATGTACATGTTATAAAGATGTTATAATATATTTATTTATAAAAAGTTATGGACAAGTATAGACATAATTTATTTATGTGTCCATGCTATATAATATACTTATTCAACAAAATGTTATAGTTTTTTTTTTATCATAGCTTATTTATAAACAAATAATTTTCTAGAATTATGGTAAAAATTTATGCTATTTATAAGAAATGAAAATTTTGGGTAATTTATAAATCCTTCCTTATAAAAGTTATATATTATAAATTTAACATTATTTTTATTTAATTTATGTATTATAAAAAGGGATATAATCTAGTGTAAGTCTTTCTTTAAATTGAGTTTATATAAGTTTTTGTAATTAAATCTATAAACAATTTAGACTGTGAATCCAAATGTTATAAGGTTGATGATAATTATGCAAATGGAAAAATTTACTTACACCGTATCGTGGGGTATGATTCCATTGAGAGAATGATGCCAGACACAAGCACTAGAGGTGTTCAAATTTTGGTTAAATTGAATTAATCGACTGAACTGATCTAATTTGGTTAATCGGTCAAAGGCTGAACTTAATTCAATCGGAGGTCGGTTAATGATTTTTTAAAATTTCGGTTATTGGTTAATTTGGTTTGAAATCGGGAATAGGGTTGGTGAAACAAGGATAATGGTGGGTTGAAGGAGTTTTGTTCATGTTCTATTTATGCTTATGTTCTTTGGAATATGGTTTGTTGGTTGGAATTTTGAGGTTTGTTATCATAGTTCTATTAAAGGTTAGGAGTTCTGTTTTGGACTAGGACTCTAGGAGTTCTGTTATCGAAATTCTGATTATGATCACAATCAGTTAATTATTCTTGTAATATATGTGAACATGAAGGTAACTATATGATTAAATGATAGAAATGAATAATGAATTTATTTTGATAATTTGTATATTATTTAGTGAAAATGCATGAGTTAATTAATTTATAGATAGTATAAATAACTTGTAAATTTGATTTAATTTTAATATTATAATTATGTTTGAATAAATGGATGGTAAGTTTTTAAATTCAATTAGGTACTTACTAAGCTATTCACGTAACTTAATGCATAGGTGAAAAAAAGTAGATAGAAGATATAAAGAGTACTTCTTCATGAGGATAACATCAACTCTCAAAATTTCAAGACTCTTTTGATATATGATTTTGGATTTAGAAAATGTCATGTACATCAATTAACTTAAAGTTTATGTTTAAGTTCTCAGGTAGTGGCACTGAGCAAGACTTAGAGATTGAAATTGGAAATTTTAATGTGACATTCCTTACTTTAGTATGTGTCATGGCCCAACCTTGCCCGGCCCAAACTATTAAAAAACCAAAACCAAACACAAGCAAAAAATAAAAAAACACTACCCAAGCAGCCCAAACCCAACAAAAAAAGACCCAGACCCAAACTAAAACCTACGGCCCAATTGGCCCACAATCTTAAAACAATTTTGGCAAATTTGAAACCCTAGCCCCCAAACCCTTTTTGTGCCGTTTCAGCAAATGCATCGCGCGCCGGACACCACCTCCCCGCGACGTGCGTGACACCACCACGCCACGTCAGAAACGTGCTCGATCACGCACTTGCAAACAAGCAAAAAACAAGTTGTAAAAAAGGGCTATAAAAGCCTTCGAAAACAATGGGGATGTTTTTTTTCAGAGAAATAGAATACGAAATATAATACAAAATACACACGAAAATCAGTAGAAAAGCGACCAAGAATATTTCTAAGGTGATTATTTGCTGCAATTTTGTTCTATTTTTCCTTTTTTTCTTTTTTCCATTTGGGTCCACAGCACATACGAAGGATCGGAGAAAGGAAAAGAGGCTTACCGCGCGTTGTGCTCGCACCGCTGGAGGACCTTGCTTCACAGATTACAAGCGGGTGGTTGAAGGCCTGGACACTAGCCTTTCGGCTCGGAAACAAGGAGAGTGAGGGAATGGAGAAAATAATATAAAACTTTTAGGGTTTCCTAAAAGCTTCTTTAATGTTTTAAAAAAATATAAAATAAAGGTTTTTCTTAAATTTTGAAACAGCAACATTTGGGGGGGGAGGGGAAGGAAGCCCGCGTGTTGACCCGATTCATAGGCTGGGTCTGCGCATTTTTACCTTAAATGGGTAATTTGCGCGCCCAGTCCTTCCGATTTGCACCAGATTTAATTTGGCCCTATTTGAATCTTATTTGTTTTTTAAAATTGCCCCTGGATGTCGCGCATAAACTCATTTTAATCCACGCCTGAACGCTGCGTTTTGTGGGCTTGGGATATTTTCCCTATCAGTCCTTCCCCTTTGCACGCGCGTCTACTTTGGTCCCAGTTCATGATTTGTTATTTCTTTGCATTTTATGATTTGCACCCCATATTTTGTTTTGATTATGATTAAATCCCAAGCCTTTTACAACTCCAATTACTTTCAATTTTTTTTTGTGTTTATTAAATATTTTATTTACTTATCGCATTACTTCCATTATTATTATTTTGTTTTTGTTCACTATTTGATATCTTTACATGCTTTTCAACATTGGATCGCTAATATATTATCATTATTATTATTATTCTTGCTATTATATATTATTGCTATTATCATTACTATTATATATTATTATTATCATTACTATTTTCATTATTATTTTTATTACTATTAATTATTTATATACATTATTATTACTATTTCTATTATTATTATTTTTACTATTTTTTTTACTATTATTTTTTATATGCTATAGTGGTTCTTTAATATTACTATTATTTTTTCGTTATTCTTATTGTTTTAAAAAATCTTTCATATCATGTAGTCTTAAAATTATGTATGATATTCAATTAGGTCACCTTTATATATTATTACATACACAAATTTTATATTAGCTTTATCTACGTAGATTATAAATCTCATGTTGTTTCATAGTTGTATTTTCTTAAGAATTTATTTATATACCATCTATTTCTTTTAAAGGCCCTATTTTACCATATTTTTAAGCATTCTCATCAATTATTATTTTCTATATATTATTTTTATTTTCATTCATTTTATAACCACTCGTGTTTTAAAAAACTCTCTCAACGTAAGGAAATATTTCGTGTTCGGAAGTCTGAGAGATCGTGCCCAATCGTGCTGGGTTTCGACTTTTTTTTTTCATTCAACTGAAATATGGAATATCCTTGTGAAATTTTGTCCATGTTTTCTTAAATTAAAACGAGGCAATATTTTGTGTTTGGGAGTTTGAGAGATCGTGCCCAATCGTGTTGGGTTTCGATTTTTTTCATTCGACTAAAATACAGAATATCCTTTTGAAATTTCATCTATGCTTTCTTAAATTAAAATGAGGCAATATTTCGTATCTGGAAATTTGACAAATCGTGTCCAATCGTGTTGGGTTTCGATTTACCGTTTGGCCAAATAGCCAAATATCCTTTTCAAATTTCAAGTGCATGAGTTTTGGAAATCATGAGATGATCTTGTATCGAGAGTTCGAAATGTTGTGTCCTATCGTGATGGATATGATATTTTATTCCTTCTGAGTGAGAGAATCTCAATATCCAGTTCAAGATATCTAAACGTTTTAAAGGAATTGCGTTTTAAAATATTTTTCCAAATTTTCAACATTAGGATATCAATTGATCAATACAGTATCAATTTAGGGCGTTGCGAGGGTGCTAATCTTTCCTCGCGCGTAATCGACTCCTGAACCCGTTTTCTAATTTTTCGTAAACCAAAAAAAACGTTGTTTTAATCAATCAAAATGCTTTATTAAAATGATCGATCATAGGGTGACTCGATCACACCTAAACAAAAAGGATTGGTGGCGACTCCATACCTCATTTTAAAGTCGATCCCCGTTTTTTTTAAAAAAAATGGTTTCAACAGCTTGACGACTCCACTGGGGACTAATAAGAGAGTCAAGCCGTAAAATTGATTATTTTCTGTCCTTTTGTCGAAAATTTGAAAATTTGATTTGAAAAATCATGCTTCTTTTGTCTCATTTGTTGATGTTATGTCATGTGTTTGTTGTGATTTAAGGATATTCTTGCATCATCTTGCATGACCGTCGTGGTCGCACCTTTTAAATGGGAGTGAGAAACTATACCTTCGTGAGGTTTTCACCTCCACATGGGCAAGTGGACTGCTTCCGAGATACATTCGTACATATGTCTTCGTGAGGTTTTCACCTCCGCATAGGCATAGGGAAATGTGTCCCCCTGAACTGAACTCAATCCGTATGAGCCTATAATGGGTGAGGATTGAGGAACCTGCTGGTTCAGGTACCCTTTTCTTTAGAACCGTGCCACATATAGTGAACCCTAGGAGTTCACTCTAGATAGAGCTATGTTGAACCTTAGTGGTTACCTAGATAAGTGTTTGACTATTTTCTATTTGCTTTGCATTTTATTATTCGGTACTAACTCGTTGTGTTTTGATGTGGCCATAATTGCATATCATTTCATATTTAGGGAGGTGTCGATTCTTATTCAGTTACTAAGTTGGAGAGCTTGCTATGGAGAATGAATTCCTTGATAAAGTAGAAGATAATGCGGCTACCCGTATATGGTCAGAAAAAATGCAACTTGAGAAAGGGGATAGCCTGGCTGAGTGATATATATCAGAATTGTGGGACTTCACCCATATCAGCGTGACACGGAATGAGCTCCAGGAATTAAGGGATATATGGGCCAGTACTGTTTTATCAAAATTTCGGCGACCTACCCTACCTGTTCGACATTAAGGTAGACAAAAACTTGTTCCGGGCCATAACTCAGTTTTGGAATCTTGCGTATAGTTGTTTCACTTTCGGGAAGGTAGACTTGATGCCTACTGTGGAGGAGTATACAGCTTCGCTTCATTGTCCAAAGGTTTAAGTCGATAGAGCTTATTCTAAGGCTGCTAATGCCTAACATTTTGTAAAGAAATTAATGAGTATCACTGGGATGAGTGAACAGTGGATTATAGCCCTAATTCAGCAAAAGGGTGACGGTAAATGTATTCATTGGGTGAGTTTGAGGGATCTGATCGTAGCACATCTAGATATTAAGAAGAAGGTTGACATCTTCGCCTTGAGTATCTATGGTTTGGTAATTTTCCCCAAAGCTTTAAGGCATATAGATGAAGCAGTTGCCGAGTTATTTGATCGACTTGACAAAAGAGCCACACCAGTGCCAGTAATTCTAGCAGAGACATTCAGATCCTTGAGTGCATGTCGGAAGGCAGGAGAAGGCAGATTTATAGGGTGCGCGCAATTATTGTTAGCTTGGTTCTACATCCATTTCTAGAAGGTGGATAAAGTTTCTTATCGGGTTTTCTCTGAGAATTACTCCCCGTTAAAAGAGATAATAGCCACGTCCAGGAGAGATGATATATCAGAGGAGAATTGGATCGCGCTCATTCGAAATCTCCAGGAAGAAGACGTCGAGTGGAGAGCTCATTCGTTGGTTCCAGATGAGATTCTCTATTGGTGTGGGAGTTTTGATTGGGTACTTTTACCTGGAATTTGGGGAGCCGTTGGATATGTCCCTTTGCTCGTTTTAAGATAATACAGGTCAAGGCAGTTTATACCGATGACATATGGACTAGCCTAGAGTGAGTTCTCGTATAGGGAGAACAATTATAAGAAGAGGGTTCGAGAGATTTCTGATGCTTGGAAATAGATACGCCGGATGAAGAGATTAGCTGTAGGACCAATGATGACTTTTAAATACAATGAGTGGTTGAGTAAAAGGATCAACAATAATGTCCCTGGGCCGAATTTAAAGGGTGTTCAATCAATGGAAAAATACTTGCAAGTAATCCCCTCCGAGCTAGAAATCATCAAACAAGACTTTGAAAAAAAATTCGGAGTTAGGGAAGAAAATAGAGTAATTGGAGGAGGAAAAGTTACATCCGAGGTTAGACGCCGATGTCCAGAAACTGAAGGCCGAGAATTTAAGAAAGGGAAAGAGGAAGGCCGAAGAAGAATTAGACAGTTTGAAGACCGATTACAAGAAGTTGCGGATGTTGATGAGAACTGCTGGATTAGGAAAGACGTTAGAGTAGTGGCGACAAGAAATGCAAGAAGAAAAAGCTAGAGCTGATTAGTGGGAGAAGAGATTCCATGATGCCCGAGCACGTGAAAACACCTTAAAGAATAGCTTGGCTGAGGGCCAAGATGAGAAGGAAACGTTCGTAGCTCGGGTAGCGGAGCTAGAAAAGACACTGAATCAGCACCGTGGTTGTAACTCCTACATTGAATTAAGAGCCAGACTGAACAAGGTCGAGGATTTGAAAGGGAAAGTAGAAGAGCTCAAGTCTACATTACAGAACTGTGAACTTCGTATTGAATTCCTTGAGTCGAATAATGAGCAGTAGAATGAACAGCTCTGCCGATCGCAGGACCAAGTCAGGGATAGAGATCATATCATGGGAGAAGCCGTGGCTCAGATTCGAGAAGTGGCCGATCATTTACAGACCTTAGCGATTCAGACTAATGTGCTAAGTGTAAAGTATGAGTTAGAGTCAGATCGGGGTCGCGAGCTGGCTTGCCTTATTAAGAAAGTTAAAACTTTAAGTATTAAGGCAAAGTCGTATATATAACCTGTTTTATGTAAAGGATTTTGTTTTCTAAGAAAGTTTCTAAATGGAATTGGATCAGAATCGACGTCCTTTTAGTTTTGCATTCATCTCATGTATTTGCATTTCATCGCATCATGTGTATTAAATTTAAAAAAAACCTTAATTAATTTAAAATTGTGTTATAGTTACCCTGGAACATCAATACTACACACGGAAAAAAACCAAAGCTATGGATCAAAGGCTGGAGAAATTGGAACAAATATAGAAAGAGATGTAGGAACAAATGCAAGCGTAGATGCGAGAACAACTGGCCAAGATTCAGCAAGATATGAAGGATCAAATGCTGGAATCACAAAAGAATATGATGAGCCAATTGACCCAGTTATTAGTCGGGAAGACAGAAAAAGAGAAGAGTCCCATAATCAATGCTGAGGACGATAGTGAGATCTTTGCTTACCCGTCAGGGTTCACCCCAAAAGATACTCCAGTACCACCGCAAAGGGTGTCCGTCAGTATCAAACCACATTATCAAGCTAGTATTTCGGCACCGATGAATTTTTCGATAGCCTTGTGTTCTAAACCCAAGGATGACCGGGTAAATCCTACTATCCTCACATTTGATGAAATGGCAGAGGTAGAAAAGGAAAAATGAGGACTCCGAAAGTAGCTGCAAGACCGATACAAATGGCTAGTGGAGAAGTTCAAGGTGCTGAAAAATACTGATTATCAGTGTGGAATGGACGTTAAGGGGTTAAGTTTGGTTCTAGACCTAGTATTTCCTCCAAAGTTCAAAATGCTGGAGTTTGAAAAGTACAACGGTACTAGCTGCCCTGAGGCCCACATCACGATGTTTTGTCGGAGAATGACTGGTCATGTCAATAATGATCAACTATTAATTCATTGTTTCCAGGACAGTTTGACTGGGGCTATGGCCAAATGGTACAATCAGTTGTATCGCACCCAAGTCAAATCATAAAGGGACTTAGCACAGGCCTTCATGAAGCAGTATGGCTATGTGACGGATATAGCGCCTGATAGGATCACGTTGTAGAATATGAAGAAAAAGTCGAGTGAAAGTTTCAGGCAATATGCTCATAGGTGGAGAGAAGTTGCTACACAAGGTCAACCGCCACTGCTGGAAATAGAAACGACTATCCTCTTCATTAATACCTTGAAAGCACCCTTCATTAATCACATGTTGGGCAGCGCAACTAAGAGTTTCACGAACATAGTGATGCCTGGTGAAATGATAGAGAATACGATAAAGTGTGGGAAGATAAAGGCTGGGGAAAGCACCAGGACGTCAGCCCCGAAGAAGAAAGAAAGCAAAGTTGGCAATGTGAGTGTGGGTTATGCAAAATCGATCACAGTAAATCAACCGAAAACAGTGACCACGCGATAGCAAGCTTCACCAAGACAGGAGCCCAATACAAAACAAAGCATGGAGAAGCTCTGGTTTACTCCTATTCCAATAACATACCGGGAGCTGTACAAAGGTCTATTTGATGCGCACATCGTATCCCGTGTCTTCTTAAAACCGTTGCAACTCCAATATCCCAAATGGTGCGATGCAAGTACTCAATGTGAATACCATGCGAGAACAATGGGACACTCGATAGAGAATTACCTCTCTTTCAAAAAACTATTCGAAAGGCTCATCGACATGGGCATTATGAAGTTTGACGATGCACCTGGAGTAGGAAATCTTTTACTTAATTATACTAACAATAGGGTAAACGCAATAACTGATAATGAGGGGAAAAGAATTAAGTTGAATGTGGCAAAAGTGAAAACCCCAATGATAGAGGTTTTAAAGAAAATGATGGAGAGAGGTTTAATCATTCGAGACTTTAGAAGCAGATCCCGAGAAACAGGGAACTATTGTGAGTTCCACAGAAAGGAGGACCATGAGATTGAAACATGCGATGAATTCAGAACCCTAGTACAGGGTTTAATGGACAATAAAGAGTTGGAGTTCTTTGAGTTTGCTGAGGAGGAAGATATATGCACCTCGGAGGAGGGGCTGATAGAGAGGGTCTGTGAGATTAATCTCCCAATTGTGATCATTTCACGACCGAGAATCAATGAAGCTGGAGTAAGAATGGCGTCAAGAGTTGTGATTCAGAAACCTGTGGCTTTTCCTTACAATGATAGCAAAATGGTGCATTGGAATTATAATTATAATGTGATGTCATCAGGAGAGAGGAGGCCGATCAGCACACTAGATACTAAATTTGAACCTGTAAAAGAGAAATCTTTGATGTTTGAATAGGAGGAAGAGAGGACAAAACCACTGGTTAATTAACTGGTAACTAAGGATGAAGCTAAAGAATTTTTGAAGTTCCTAAAACACAGTGAGTATAGTGTTGTAGAACAGTTACACAAGCAGCCAGCACGCACATCGGTACTAGCTTTGCTCCAAAATTTGGAGGTACACCGTAATTCATTGATGAAGGTGTTGAATGAAACCTATGTCGCTGAAGACATATCGGTGAACAAGTTAGACCGTCTTGCCAGCAATATAAGTGTCGATAACTTTATTTCTTTCAGCGATGATGAGATACTGTCAGGTGGCATAGGGTCCACCAAGGCTTTGCACATCACTACTCGGTGCAAAGGGTATACACTACCGGGGGTATTAATTGATAATGGGTCGGCACTGAATGTCTTGCCCCTGTCCAGATTAAATAGGTTACCCATAGATAGCTCTTATATGAAAACATGTCGGAACATAGTGAGAGCGTTCGATGGCACCGAGAGGAAAGTGATGGGTAGGATTAAGATCCCCTTTCTGATCGGACCCAACACGTACGAGGTAGACTTTCTCGTGATGGACATCAGGCCCTTTTATAATTATTTACTGGGGAGGCCTTGGATTCACTCAGCGGAAGCAGTACTATCATCATTGCACCAGAAGCTGAAGTTGGTAACGAAGGGTCAACTAATAACCATAAGTGTAGAGGAGGACATTATCGCATCTGTTACTAGTGATGCGTTGTACATCGAGAACGATGATGAAGCAATTTAGTGTTTTTTCTGTCATTGGAATTTGTCAATACGACTTTCATTATTGAATGAGGCAAGATTCCAATACCGAAAATTTTCAAAGCTACGAGGATGAGCTTACGACTGATGGTAGAAAAAAAGAGCATTACCTAGAAGGGGATTCGAAAGATACCTCCATAGACGGGTCGAAGTATCGGGTTTAGCTGGCAAGCGGGATCGTTTTAGTTTGGGGTATAGGCCAGACGCCATACAAAGGAATGAAGAGTTGGATAGGAAACAGGATAGACGGAGGGCACAATTGAGTGGGATAGAGGTCAAGTAGGAGTCGATGACCTTTCTCCACAAATCCAGTACATTCGTGTCAGGAGGAATTATTCATCTTGAATCAGAAAAGACAAGAGAAGGGATAGCCGAAGATTTGATGGGCAATTTGAGCATCAACACCCTATCTGAGGATGGGCTGATCTCAGAAGAGGGGTTGATAGAGAGGGTCTGTGAGATAAATCACCCAGTGGTGATCATTTCACAATCGAGAATTAATGAAGCTGGAGTAAGAATGGCACCAAGACTTATGATTCCGAAACTTGTGGCTTTTCCTTACAATGATAGCAAAAGGGTGCCTTGGAATTATAATTGTAATGTGACGTCATCAAGAGAGGGGAGGCCGATCAGCACGCTAGATACGAAAGTTAAACTTGTAAAAGAAAAATCTTTGATGTCTGAACAGGGGGAAGAGAGGACAAAACCACTGGTTAATGAACCGGTAACTGAGCATGAAGCTAAAAAAATTTTGAAGTTCCTAAAACACAGTGAGTATAGTGTTATGAAACAGTTGCACAAGTGGCCAGCACGTACATCGGTGCTAGCTTTGCTCCAAAATTTAGATGTACACCGTAATGCGTTGATGAATGTGTTGAATGAAACCTATGTCGCTAAAGACATATTAGTGAACAAGCTAGACCGTCTTGCCAGCAATATAAGTGTCAATAACTTCATTTCTTTCAGCGATGATGAGATATGGTTAGGTGGCATGGTGTCCACTAAGGCTTTGCACATCACTACCTGGTGCAAAGGGTATACACTACCGGGAGTATTAATTGATAATGGGTCAGCACTAAATGTCTTGTCCCTGTCCAGATTGAATAGGTTACCTATAGATAGCTCTCATATGAAGACATGTCAGAAAATAGTGAGAGCGTTCGATGGCACCGAAAGGAAAGTGATTGGTAGGATTGAGATCCCCCTTCTGATCGGACCCAACACGTACGAGGTAGAGTTTCTCGTGATAGACTTCAGGACCTCTTATAATTGTTTACTAGGGAGGTCTTGGACTCACTCAGCTGAAGCAGTACCATCATCATTGCACCAGAAGCTGAAGTTGGTAACGGAGGGTCGACTAATAACCATAAATGCAGAGGAGGACATTATCGCATCTATTACTAGTGATGCGTCGTACATCGAGAATGATGATGAAGCAATTGAATGTTCCTTTCAGTCATTGAAATTTGTCAATGCGACTTTCATTATCGAAGGAGGCAATATCCTAATACTGGAAATATCCGAAGCTATGAGGATGAGCTTATGACTGATGGTAGAAAAAAAGAGCATTGCTTGAAAAGGGACTCGAAAAATACCTCCACGGACGAGTTGAAGTACCGGGTTTAGCTGGTAAGCAGGATCAATTTAGTTTGGGGTATAGGCCAGACGCCATACAAAAGAAGGAAGAGTTGGAGAGGAAACAAGATAGACGGAGGGCACGATTGAGTGGGGTAGAGGTCAAGTAGGAGTCGATGACCTTTCCCCACATATCCAGTACATTCGTGTTAGGAGGAATTATTCATCTTGAATCGGAAATGACAAGAGAAGGGACAGCTGAAGATTTGATGGGCAATTTGAGTATCAACACCCTATCTGAGAAGGGAGTGATGGAAGGAGACTTATTAGGCATTCGCCCTTATGAGCCTGGCAATGTTCTAAACAATTGGACTGTGGAAGAAATTCCTGTAGTTCTTTGAGCTAATACAGAGTAATGTTCTGAACACACTTATTGTTTTAAGCCTAGAAACAGTAAGAATCTTTTGTGAAATAGGCTCGTATTCAAACATCTTTATTTTTAATAAGAAATGCATTTTTGAGTCTCATTCTGGGAAAATATTCTTTCATATTCTCATTACATTCATAATCATGCCGTTTGAAATAAGCCACTCTTAGATTCACTTTTTAGATATTTCTTTCATGTTTTAATAGGTCTCCGGGTATCAAAGACACGAGCGTCGTTGTTACGGACCCAGGATCTCCTTTTGAGCGAGATATGTGTCTAGAGAGATCTCAAGATTTTGAAGATGATAGAGATTGTGGGTTATCTCTGGATTTGTTAAGGATGGTAGAACAGGAGGAGAAACAAATTCTACCCCATAAAGAGACAACCAAGAATGTGACTTTGGAAGAAGGGAAAGAAGTGAAAATCGAAACTTGCATAACTGAGGAAATAAGGAGAGACCTCGTTAAAATACTACAAGATTTTAAAGATGCCTTCGCGTGGTCGTATCAAGACATGCCTAGGTTAAGCGTTGATATTGCGGTACATCGAGTCCCTATAAAAGAAAAGTGCAAGCCTGTTGAACAAAAGCCTTCGAAGGATGAGACCCGATATTGCAGTAAAAATAAGGGAAGATGCCAGAAAATAATTTGACGCTGGGTTCTTACAAGTGGTGATTTACTCGGAATGGGTAGCCAATGTCATCTCCGTCCCTAAGAAAGATGGAAAAGTTCGGATGTGTGTGGATTATAGAGAACTAAACAAGGCCAGCCCAAAGGATAACTTCCCGTTGCCCCATATCAACATGCTGTGGATAACATGGCGGGTTACTTATTGTTCTCTTTAATGGATGGTTTCTCTGGATACAATCATATAAAGATACACCCTGCAGACATGGAAAAGACAACATTCATAACCTTGTGGGGAACATTTTGCTATAAGGTGATGTCATTCGGGTTAAAAAATGTGGGAGCAACGTATCAAAGAGCTATGATAACCTTGTTTCACGACATGATGTACAAGGAGATTGAGGTTTACCTTGACGATATGATCGTAAAATCCCGAACAGAAAAAGAGCACATACAAGTGTTGAGAAAATTATTCTTGAGGCTGAGAAAGTTTCAGCTAAAGCTTAATCCAACAAAATGTACTTTCGGAGCTAAATTAGGAAAGCTGCTCGGTTTCGTCGTCAGTAAAAAAAAAATCAAGGTCGACCTTGACAAAGTCAAGGCTATACAGCAATTGCCCCCGCCATGCACTCAGAAGGAAGTTCGAGGTTTTCTGGGAAGACTAAATTACATCGCTCGGTTTATTTCGCAACTAACTGAGAAATGCGACCCTATAATTCGTCTCCTCAAGAAACACAACCCAGGTGTGTGGGATGAAGAGTGTCAAAAGACTTTTGACAGAGTTAAACAGTATTTGTCCAATCCCCCAGTGTTAACGCCACGCAGCCCGTATAGACCATTAATATTGTATTTTTCAGTATTTGACCACTCAATGGGATGTGTGCTTGGGCAACACGATGAGACAGGAAAGAAAGAAAAGACAATATACTACCTCAGTAAGAAATTCACTGAGTGTGAGATGAGATATTTGCCAATTGAGAAGCTATATTGTGCTTTGGTCTGACAACTTGGAGATTAAGGTAGTACGTGTTGTACCATACGACTTGGTTAATCTCGAAATTAGATCCCCTTAAGTACATGATGGAGTCAACCGCTCTGAATGGAAGGATGGTCCGATGGAAAATTCTACTTTCTGAATTCGACATAATTTATGTGAACCAGAAGGCAGTAAAAGAGAGTGCAATAGCAGATTTTCTAGCCACTTGAGCTTTAGAAGATTACGAGCCTTTGAGCTTTGATTTTCCCAATGAAGATCTAATGTATGTGACAACCACCTAAAAAGACACTCCAGATGATCATCCTTGGAAACTGAATTTTGACGAAGCATCAAACGCAGTTGGTAATGGAATTGGGGCAACTCTAATGTTCCCAAATGGAGATCATTATTCATTCACTTGCAAATTGGAATTTGATTGCACAAATAATATGGAAGAGTATGAAGCATGTATTATGGGTATCCGTGCGACTGTAGAGTGCAAAATCAAGGTGTTAGAGGTGTATGAAGATTCTGCACTGGTGATCTATCAGTTCAAAAGTGAATGAGAAACAAGAGACTCAAAGTTATCAATTACCGAGAGCTGGTTCTGGATTTAATTAAGGTGTTTGATGATATCACTTTCTATTACCTCCCGCGTGTTGAAAATCAGATGGCTGATGCCCTGCCTACATTAGCTTCCATGATCAGACCAAATAAACAAGAGGATATGAAGTCGATCCAGATGAGTATTTGTGATGCTCCAGCTCATTACTGCAGTATCGACTAAGAGGAAGAGAGGAATGATCATCCTTGGTATCAGGATATTCTACGATATGTGAAAAATCATGTATATCCTGATCAGGCAACTGAAAATGAAAAAAGAATGTTGAAGAGGCTGGCCGGTGACTATGTCTTAGATGGGGGAAATCCTGTATAAAAGAAGGAAAGACCAAGTGTTGCTAAGATGTGTTAACGCTATTGAAGCAAAGAAAATCCTGGAAGAAGTCCATGAATGTGTCTGCGGGACGAATGCCAATAGGTTCACAATGGCCAGACAAATCATAAGATTCAGATATTACTGGTCTACAATGGAAGGAGATTGCATCAACTATGCCAATAAATGCATAAGTGCTAAATTTATGGCGACAAGATCCATGTGCCTCCTTCACCTCTTCATGTTATGACTTCCCTATGGCCTTTCTCAATATGGGGCATAGACGTCATTGGGCCGATTTCGTTGAAGGCTTCTAACGGACATCGTTTCATCTTTGTGGTCATCAATTATTTCACCAAGTGGGAGGAGGCTGCTTCATACGCTAATGTCATAAAGTCGGCGGTCAGCAAGTTCTTGAAAAAGAAAATCATATGTCGATATAGCATGTCAGAGAGAATCATATTTGACAACGCGTTAAATTTAAATAACAGCTTGATAGTGCTGGCCTGCAGTCAATTCAAAATTAAGCACCACAACTCGTGACCATATCGCCCGAAAATGAATGAGGCAGTTGAGGCGGCTAATAAAAAATATAAAGAGGATCGTGGGGAAAATAGCTAAGACCTACAAGGATTAGCATAAAAAGTTACCATTTACTTTCTATGCCTATCGAACGTCGGTCAGAACTTCTACCGGGGCAACACATTTCTCGCTGGTTTATGGGATGGAGGCAGTTAGGCCTATTGAAGTCGAAATTCCTTCTCTCCGGGTTTTATCAGAATTAAAGCTGGACGAAGCAGAATGGGTCAAATCCCGGTACGATCAGCTGAATTTGATTGAAGAAAAGAGGCTGAAGGCTATCCGTCATGGTCAAATGTACTAGAAGCGAATGATACAAGCTTACAACAAAAAAGTTCGCCCAAGAGTATTCCAGAAAGGGGACTTGGTATTGAAAAAGATTCTCCCTATGTAAAAAAATTTCAGAGGGAAATAGATGCCGAACTGGGAAGGACCTTATGTAGTGAAGAAGGTTTTTTTTGGAAGGGCACTGATATTAGCGGAAATAGATGGTAAAAGCCTTCTTAACCCGGTAAATTCAGATTCGGTCAAGAAGTAATTCACCTGAAAAAGAAGAGGCCAAGCGAAAACCCGTAAAGGGCGCTTTGAGACTAAAGGGGTGTTGAGTTGAAAACTCAAAAAAGGGCAGCTCAAATTGTGATCAAAGATGGGGCATGTTGCGGCCTAGTTCTACTAGAATTAACAAGAAGGAGAAACATTACATCTTGGGGCATCAACGAAATACCTTGGACCTCCTAAACATATATCTAGCTCCCAATGGTTTTCGAACAGTCCGAATAGAGAAGCTCACGCTACGATATCTGGGGCACCTATTTTCCATCTTATACATCTTTTGTACCTTAGCAAAATCTGTTATCTTCATTAATTTTCTACCTCGAGCTTCGCTCTCAATAAAGCTTCATCTTGTCCATTTTGATAATCTTTTTCAAGCATTTCCTATTGAAATATTGATTAATGGACTAATAACACTTTCATAAAAAGAGTTCTGCATATTACTCTATAAGCTTCTAAATAGTGCAAGAACCTGAAATAGGTCAATGGTTCAGAACCCACCAAGCTTAAGGGTTAGAGTTACTTGAGAAGTAAAAATACTATTGCTTCAGATGTCTGTTAAAGATATCAGTTGAACGAGAAGAAATACGTCAATGACAAACAACAAGAAATAACAGCCTAAACATTAAAAAGGGCATTCTAATGACAATCTGCATTGATACAAATGTCATTCATGATACATCTAGTTAGGAGCATTTGATTCATTTCGATCATAGCATCCTAATTATTTGACATAAGCATTATATCTAGTTAGAAGCATTTGATTCATTTCGATAATAGCATCCTAATTATTTGGCATAAGCATAGATACAGGAAACCGATTTTATAGATCATGTTCCTCAGAGGACAGTGCAGTGGCATCGATGAATTCACGAGCCTTAACCCCCTAAGAAGTAGGGTAACAAGTTGGAAAATACAGATCTTATCCCTAAACAGTAGCGGAGTAGATCAAAGACAGTGAGCCTTAACCCCTTAAGCAGTAATGTAACAGGCTGGAAAATACAGATCTTCCCTAAACAGTAGTGGAGCAGATTGAAGGTAGCAAGCCTTAACCCCCTAAGCGGTAGGGAAACATGCTAAAAAAATACAGATATTCCCTAAATAGTAGTGGAACAGATCGAAGACAGCAAGCCTTAACCCCCTAAGCAGTAGGGTAACAGGCTGAAAAATACAAATCTCCCCTAAACAATAGTGGAGCAGATCGAAGACAGCAAGCTTTAACCCCCTAAGTAGTAGGGTAATAGGCTGGAAAATACAGATCTCCCGTAAACAGTAGTGGAGCAGATCGAAGATAGCAAGCCTTAACCCCCTAAGCAGTAAGGTAACAGGCTAGAAAATACAGATCTCCTCTAAACAGTAATGGAGCAAATCGAAGACAGCAAGCCTTAACCCCCTAAGCAGTAGGGAAACAGGCTGGAAAATACAGACACTATCTCCCTATACAGTAGTGGGGTAGGTTGAAGACGATGAGCCTTAACTCCCTAAGCAATAGGGTAATAGGCTGGAAAATACAGATCTTATCCCTAAACAGTAGTAGAGCAGATCGAAGACAGCAAGCCTTAACCCCCTAAGCAGTAGGGTAACAGGCTGAAAAATACAGATCTTATCCCTAAACAGTAGTGGAGTAGATCGAAGACAGAGAGCTTTAACCCCCTAAGCAGTAGGGTAACAGGTTAAAAATTACGGATCTTATCTCCCTAAGCAGTGGGGGAGTAGATCAAAGATAGTGAACTTTAACCCCCGAAGCAATAGGGTAACAGGCTGAAGATTACAAATCGTATCTCCCTAAGTAGTAGCAGAGCAGATTGAAACGAGTTCCTATACCTCTGAAGATGCAGTGGGTTAAAAGTGAGGTTGCTTGAAGAAAGGGAGCATCACGAAGTCAAACCTTGGCGAGACCGAGCAAAATTGACCCATTTGAAGTCTTTGCTCTATTCTCGTTACACGACAACAAGCAAAGAGGGGCAGCTATCATGGCCCAAAATTGCCCGGCCCAAACTATTAAAAAACCAAAACCAAACACAAGAAAAAAATAAAAAATACTACCCAAGCAGCCCAAAACCCAACAAAAACAGACCCAAACTCAAACTAAAACCTACAGCCTACTTGGCCTACAATCCTAAAACAGTTTTGGCAAATTTGAAACCCTAGTCCCCAAACCCCTTTTGCGTCGTTTCAGCAAATGCATCGAGCACCGGACGCCACCACCCCACGACGTACGCGACACCACTATGCCACGTCAGAAACGTGCTCAATCACGCACCTGCAAACAAGCAAAAGACAAGTTGTAAAAAAGGGCTATAAAAGCCTTTAAAAACAATGTAAAAATGGGACTTTTTTTCAGAGAATAGAATACAAAATATAATACAAAATACACACGAAAATCAGTAGAAAAGCGACCAAGAATATTTCTAAAGTGATTATTTACTGCAATTTTGTTCTATTTTTCCTTTTTTTTTCTTTTTTCCATTTGGTTCCACAGCACATACGAAGGATCGGAGAGAGGAGAAGAGGCTTACCACGCGTTGTGCTTGCACCGTTGGAGGACCTTGCTTCACCGGTTACAAGCGGGGGTTGAAGGCCTGGACACTAGCCTTTCGGCTGGGAAACAAGGAGAGTGAGGGAATGGAGAAAATAAAATAAAACTTTTAGGGTTTCCTAAAAACTTCTTTAATGTTTTAAAAAATATAAAATAAAGGTTTTTATTAAATTTTGAAACAGCAACATTTGGGGGGGGGGAAGAAGCCCGCGTGTTGACTCGATTCATAGGCTGGGTCCGTGCATTTTTACCTTAAATGGGTAATTTGCGCCCAGTCCTTCCCATTTGCGCCAGATTTAATTTGGCCATATTTGAATCTTATTTGTTTTTTAAAATTGCCCCTAGATGTCACGCATAAACTCATTTTAATCCACGCTTGAACGCTGCGTTTTGTGGGCTTGGGATATTTTCCCTATCAGTCCTTCCCCTTTGCACGCGCGTCTACTTTGGTCGCAGTTCATGATTTGCACCCCATGTTTCGTTTTGATTATGATTAAATCCCAAGCCTTTTACAACTCCAATTACTTTCAAATTTTTTTTTTGTGTTTATTAAATATTTTATTTACTTATCGCATTACTTCCATTATTATTATTTGTTTTTGTTTACTATTTGACATCTTTACATGCTTTTCAACATTGGATCGCTAATATATTATCATTATTATTATTATTCTTGCTATTATATATTATTGCTATTATCGTTACTATTATATATTATTATCATTACTATTTTCATTATTATTTTTATTACTATTATTTATATACATTATTATTATTACTATTTCTGTTATTATTATTTTTACTGTTATTTTACTATTATTTTTTTATATGCTATAGTGGTTCTTTAATATTACTATTATTTTTTCGTTATTCTTATTGTTTTAAAAAACCTTTCATACGATGTAGTTTTAAAATTATGTATGATATTCAATTAGGTCACCTTTATCTACGTACATTATAAATCTCATGTTGTTTCATATTTGTATTTTCTTAAGAATTTACTTATATACCATCTATTTCTTTTAAAGACTCTATTTTACCATATTTTTAAGCACTCTCATCAATTATTATTTTCTATATTTTATTTTTATTTTCATTCATTTTATAACCACTTGCGTTTTAAAAAACCCTCTCAACATAAGGAAATATTTCGTGTTTGGAAGTCTGAGAGATCGTGCCCAATCGTGCTAGGTTTCGACTTTTTTTTTCATTCAACTGAAATATGGAATATCCTTGTGAAATTTCGTCCATGTTTTCTTAAATTAAAACGAGGCAATATTTTGTGTTTGGGAGTTTGAGATGTCGTGCCCAATCGTGCTGGGTTTCGATTTTTTCATTCAACTAAAATACAGAATATCCTTTTGAAATTTCATCCATGTTTTCTTAAATTAAAATGAGACAATATTTCGTATCTTGAAATTCGACAAATCGTGCCCAATCATGCTGGGTTTTGATTTACCGTTTGGCCAAATAGCCAAATATCCTTTTCAAATTTCAAATGCATGAGTTTTGGAAATCATGAGATGATCTTGTATCGAAGGTTCGAAATGTTGTATCCTATCGTGCTGGATATGATATTTTATTCCTTTTGAGCTAGAGAATCTCAATATCCAGTTCAAGATATCTAAACGTTTTAAAGGAATTGCGTTTTAAAATCTTTTTCCAAATTTTCAACATTAGGGCATCAATTGATCAATACAGTACCAATTTAGGGCGTTGCGAGGGTGCTAATCCTTCCTTGCGCGCAACCGACTCCCGAACCCGTTTTCTAGTTTTTCGTAGACCAAAAAAAACGTTGTTTTAATAAACCAAAATGCTTTATTAAAATGATCGATCATAGGGTGACCCAATCACACCTAAACAAAAAGGATTAGTGGCGACTCCATACCTCGTTTTAAAGTCGATCCCCATTTTTTCAAAATAAAAATGGTTTCGACAGTATGTTAATAGGTTAGGTAAGTAATGTTAGACTAAGTTGGTGTCACAAGTCAACCTAGCATCAATTTGGTTAGAAAAACTACAAAAATATCCTTTTGAATTTAAAATAATTTATATTTTTCAAGAGTCTCCTGGGTGCATAATTAATCCTATGTATGGATCCTTAGGATTGGTGTATTCTTTTCTATCCTATATACCACGGTTCCGGATCATAGATCGAGCCAGCATCACAACTTCTTCTAACCAACTTGTATGTTGTCCTTTTGGCTCCATCTTGGAATAGAAACTTATTGTATTGTATTAGTAGACGAGATTTTACGAAAAAGGTTCTTGATAGGAGAAAATTTTTTTTTTTAAATTTTTTCAGTGCGGATTTTACACAACATGGGGAAATCACTATTTCTAATTGAAAATTGATATTTCTAATTTAAAAGAAAAAAGAGCTCTATCATATATAATGAACTGCTACTTTATTTTTTTATTTTAAAAAAAATCAATAAAAATATGCACATAGTGAGATTTGATCCCATGCTAATTGCATTAGTAAAACTTTTAATTTACCCTTCAACCAAAACTTTATTTTGTTAATTTAATACATTTTTATTTTAGTATCTATACTATTATTTAAACCCTTACCAAGTTGGTGTCACAAGTCAACCGGACAACAAATCGGTTAGAAAAATTATAAAAATATCCTTTTGAATTTAAAATAAGTCATATTATTTGAGGGTACTATAGTTTTTTTATTTAAAATAATAATAAAAAATTATGTATATGTGGGATTTGAACTCATGCCAATTACATCAGCAAAATTTTAAATTAATCACTCAACCAAAACTTTATTTTATTATTTTAATATATTTTTATTTTAGTATCTATACTATTATTTAAACTCCTGACTGAATTGGTGTCATGAGTCAACTAGACACCAACTCAATTAGAAAAATTACAAAAATATCATTTTCAATTCAAAATAATTTATATTATTTAAAGATTTTTTATTTTTTTATTTTTAAAAAACAATAAAAATAGACTTAAACCTTTATTAATTGCATTAATAGTCAACCAAAACTTTATTTTATTATTTCTAAATAAAATATCCATCCAATAACAGGAAGCAGAAGAGTTTGTGTTATTTAGGAACTGTATCCTTATGGTCATTTTATTAGGCCTTGAGTCAGGGTTAATAATATAAAACTCAAGTCTTCTTGGGCTGCAATTAGGCTTAATGGGCTGGCAAATATGGCGCAAGTAACCATTTATTCTTTTTCTTTTTTCCAGAGAACCACTTGTTATTATTAATATTTCCTGTTGAATTTTGACTTTTTTTTTTACTTTTATTAATGACAATGTAAATTGATAATGCATAACTTCAATCTCCTATACTTGCTTCCAAATTTTAAAATATGTTAATAGAATTTTTATTTAAAAAATTTATGATTGTTTTGGTTGTACATACCAAGGCCTTGCAACAATCCATTGAGTTGTTAGAATGATTCCTATCCATACTTCATGTTGAGGTAATTATTTATATTTTTTTATTAAATAATAGAGTTAAAATTTAGGTTAGACTTTTTGTGTATTTAGAATTTAATCTCTATATTTCTATTTTAAGGGATTTAATTCTTCTATGTTTCAAATCTAAAAATTTAGGTCTATTAGTTGAAATGGTTAAAATTCTTTTATTAAATTTTTTTAGTGTGACATTTTGAAATTAAAAAAAAACTTCACTTAATATACATCTAGCAAAAAAAAACATTGTAATGGATCTAAATTTAATAGAAAATTTTAGTTGGGTTAATAATTTTTAAAAAATTCACGTCACAATTTTAATTAGAATAAAGTATTTAGGCTAACTAATAAGCAAAATATAAAGATTAAATCTAAAATTTAATCATTCTTATATAATCTCAAAAAAAGTAAAGAGATTAGAATTGATATTTATCCATTAATTTCTCATATATATATATAAAGAAAATAATTGACATTCGGCATTTGTCACACCTTCATTTTATATATAATAGTATAAGCACAAATTTTTAGTACTTCCAATTAAAAGAAAAGAACCAATTTTACAAGTTTCATTTATGTCGAGTTTGGACCAGGTCAATGTAAAATTTAAGCTGTTTTCTAGGTCTAGATTCGATCCGACCTGAAAAATGGATCTAAAATTTTCTTTAGACCTGGTCTAGATAGAAAAAATAGTGAATTTTATGCTTCTAATCCTTTAAATCCATGTTTCTATACTTAGGAGAGCATTTGGGAGAAAAAGGAACGAAAAACGAGCGAGAATTGAAAAATCGGAGCAAGTTTCAAGAGTCACACGGGCTAGACACATGGCCATGTATCAGACTGTGCCAATTTCGAAAATTACACTCCAAACACGCAGAAAGATACATTTTTTTGGTTTTTCGGGCATTCTAAGACCTATATATGGTAAAGATAAGAAGAGGGGAGTGAGCCGTCATAGAATACTCAAGAAAACAACTCAAAAAACACCATTGAAGCCGACTCTGAAGTAGATTTCCATCAATATTGAAGATTTTCTTTTGATTTCTTTAAAGTTTATTATGAGTTTCTTTGTTTCTTATTGTTATACTATCTTTGAGATGTTTTTATTTGCTCTTATGAACTAATTTTCTAAATACCTAAGGGAGATGAACCTTATATGAATTTTTTCTTTTGAGTTTTATTTTGTGCAATAAATATTTGAATCTTATTCTCAATTATGTGTGCTTAATTCTTGGTTTAATATTTCTGGGCTATTAATCCATGTTTGATGTGCTTAAATCAGAGGAGGAAAAACCTTTGTTTAAGAGTAGATCTAGTATAGTTGAGTGGAGTTGCATGCAATCTTAGAAATAGGATAACATAAATCTACCGGGTTAGAGTCAAATCTAATATGGGAATTCATATATCGACTTAATGTGATAATAGGGGTTTTAATTAGAAAGAAATTTCAATTAATCGACTTACTCTCAAAAGAGATATAAGTATAATTTAGGGATTTCTATGGATCAAGATACTAAGTGAAGAAATTGTTTAATTCAGATTGATAATAACAGATGAAATCTAGGTGGATTCTTTCCTGGGTATTGTTTCGCTTTTTGGTTGTTAATAATTTGTTTTCTTGATTCGTTCTACGTCGTGTTTTTTAGTTAATTAATTTAGTTAATTTTAGTTTTAATCAATCTCTCCAATTTTTTGATTAAATAATAAAAGGATAGTAATTACTATTACTTTTAGTCCTCGTGAGAATGATATATTTGCTCATCGTAGTTATACTATTAATTGATAGGTGCACTTGCCTTAGTCAGATTTTTAATTAATTTACAACTATAATCAGATGACCTGAGCCATGATCAAGTTTAGTTTCATTTGTAAATAATCAAGTTTCATATGATAAAATATGGCATACATGATCATAAATCATATGAACTAATAATTTATTAAAACTATATCTAATGTCGAATTACTTTTGTTTCATATTTTAATATTTTTTTCTCTTCTCTTGGTCATTTTAAAGATAGAATATTTTAACCAACAAACAATTAAGTGCAATGATAAGATACATTACATTCCCAAGGGCAGGATGGAGGTTCTAATCTTGGAGATAATATTAACAAGAGGGGTAGCCACAGACCCCAAACATAAATCATAAAATGGACATAAAAAATAAAAAAAAAGAAAGTTTTTTAGTGGTGTTTGAATAGTTGTCTAGATAGTAAGTTGCACCGCTTGCTTTCCACCATCTTCAATCTTCATGTTGTTTCTTTTCTTTCCTTTTATTTCACGTGCCTTCCGTCTCTTCAATTTGTTGATCTATTTTGTGATATTTTTGTTGTCTCCGTGGGCTATGATAGATAAACATCGGTGCATGTTATTATTGAACCTGCACTGACCATCAAAAAGTACTCTTGAAAAGTAGGTTAGTTGTAGATCCTTGAATGGTGGCTTTTCGTCAGCTTATTGATCTTCCTTTATTTTCAAGGTATTTTGAAATAATAAATAATTTTATGAGTCGGTTTGGACTTAGGTTGCTTAAAATCTTATGTGTTTTTGTATTGTTTTCCTTTGATTAATAATTCTCATTAAAGTTTCTGCCTTATCCTGTACAAGTATTACTCTTGCTTATGCAAGTGTTAGGTATTGATTTGTTGTTATCCTTTTCAATTTGGAGGATGTTTGGTTTTTATTTATTTATTAATTCTACTCGTCACCTTGGACTTTTCGGGAATAATTCTCTTGATACTTACAAGTCTTTTAAATACATTGTGTTTAAGTTGTGACAAAAACGATTACGAATATAGTATAATGTTTTATTCTTATTAAGGCTAAAATATATGTTTGTATTAATAAAATTTGTCCTTCATTATATATATATTCCAAATTATGTGATGCATGAATGAGTTAAAATTTCTTTTGAAAATACATATCTAATTCCCAAAGATAGATCTAAAAATAATGTGAGGTGTGTGATATTATATTTGTTAGTTCAAAAAATAATAATTGATTGGGTATATAGCTATATTATATTATTATGACCCCCAGAAAACTATACATTAAAAAGATACGACATATCTCACAGTATCTTCTACAGTAATTTTCCATTTTGTCTTTCGCAAATGACGCCATCCGTATCTCCTCCATCGTATTTTCTCATTGTTTGTATGCATTAAAATATTGGGTTTATATCCCTCAATATCTCCAATTCCAAACTTATCAATTTTTTTTATGTAATTTTTTTATAAACATATCTATTATATAGTTTTGTTTTACCCACGTCATCATAAATTTATATATATATATATATATTATAAAATTTTGATTGTCTTGTGATTTAGGGTTCTAATTATCAAGTTAACATATTACACTTATAACTTTATATTAATTACTTTTATATTGTAAACGTTAATTTAACATTACTCTTAAAAAAGTATAATAAAATATTATTTTTAAATTATAGATTTAATATTGTTGTCAAAAAGAGTTTAAAAAATTAAAATATTTAATTTAGACATAATTTTATAAAATAAAAAAATTAATTTAAATGATATTTAAATTTATTAATATTATAATATATGAAATTTTAATTTTAAATACTTTTTAAGCAATTAATATGAATTACTAAAGTGAGAAAAACCCTGTTACTCCAATGAGTAAATCTAGTGAACCAATTCTCTTTGCCTAATTAATGTAAATTATCTTTGGCCACAAGTAATTCAATCGCCTTAAGACCCACATATGTATTTTTTACTTTTATTTAAATTTTTAAAATTAATTATCCAATTAAGTAATTTACACAAGTCCTATTTGTATCTCGTTTAAATTATGATGACTTTACCATATTAAAGTGTATGTATAATTTTATTTAATTAATTTAATTACATTCCAAATAATTAAATAACATAATCTCTTATTTTAGCTCCAATTTAGATTCATATATAATTAAATAGATATCTAATGTAACTAAATTGATCCTAGATCAATCCAATCATTAAACTGGGAAAACACCTATTACTCCAATGAGTAAATCTAGTGGACCCTTTCTCATTGTTTAATCATTTACGATTCCATGCAGGTGTTCGTGGTAAACACAATTTGTTAAAGATTTGTGTTGAGCTAATGGAGGGATCGATTGGATGTATATAATTAAGGCTAAATTAACAGATAATTAAGTAATTTCAATTCTTTGTCTATTAATTACTTTGTTATTTTAGCGTAAATTAATCAATAAAAAAATCCACATCATCTTTTCTTCATTCATCTAACAACAACTAATGGGAAAGTGACCAAAATATTTAATTTTGAAAATTTTAGTGACTAAATAGAAAAAATTAATAGTTGAGTGACCAAAATAGAAAAAGTCAATATTTCAGTGATATTTTTGTAGTTTACCTAAAAAATTAAATGTTAAACAAGTTGTTGATAAGCAACTGTTAGACATTTTCATTTTCAATAAAATTAAAATTTTCAATAATTTATCAAAGGAATAAGATTTAACACACTATTAATGGAGTTTTTAAACGTTATAGCTAAAGCCAAGAGGTTGATAAGTGTCTTATAAAGATATAATAAAATATTAAAAATAAATATTTAAAAAACACATGATAATTTTTTAAACTAAAAAATAAGAAAAATACACATACTAAATCTTATAACCATTTTATCAAATACACCCATAACATCTCCAAACACTTGTACTTGTGTGTTTTTCAACTCTATAAAAGCTTATTTCAACCTCAAATTAATGAGGTAAAAATCAAAATGAACTCAAATTAAGAATGTTAACATTTAATGGCTTAACTACCCTTTTAAGTCATAATTTTTTCATTGCTTAGTTGCTTCCAAAGCGAACCCTCTCTATTATTACAAATATTTTGTTTTCATTGGACCTGTAAAAACAAAAGTTTATTTTGGCACATGCATCAACCTAAGACCGTACCTACCACTCATGTGAGTGACGGAACACTTGGCCATAAACAGTCTTTCTTTTTTTTTTTTCTTTTAACTAAAAAATTAAATATTTACAAAAATGAGACAAATAAAAAATTAATTACAAAAATAAACAAATTGAATGGTTTCTCTCATTGACACCACCCCAGTTTTTCTATCTAATCATGCAATTATCATTAGTTTTTTTTTATTGCTACTGTGTCAATATATATATATTTAAAATATTTGAGAAAATACGAGTGTACCAAGAAACAAAAAAAATATTTTTAATAGTATCACCGATAGGTAAGACAACACCACCGAAAATGAAAATAAAAAGGATTTGATTGAAAATGAAAAAAAAATAACCCTAAAATGGAAAGAGAGTAAAAGGGAAAATTAAAAGCTTTGAATTTTCACTTTTTGTTGGCACGCCGAGAGAACAAAATATCCTCAGATACTGAAAAAGATGATATGTTTTTATGATACAAAGAAGAAAAGTTGATAAAAATATAAAATGGTAGCGTTAGAGGGAGGCCTTTTAAAACTTTTAAATAAAAAAATTATTTATTATTTTCTAATAAAAAATTAAAAATAAATTCGATTCCTTAAGAAATGATAGTCAATGAAGTTGAAGTTGCTTGGGAATAAAGGAGAAATCAATTATATTTTTGTTTTATTTATTATTGGGCAGGACGCAGGAGGAGCACTAAATATATGTGGATGTTGAAGTTGGAAAACATGAAGGATAGTAGAAGTATATTTAAAACATACTTGTTTTGTATTAGGAACAAAAATTATCACTTCGTTCTTCCATTTTTTTTTATTAATCATGTAACTATTTGTTCATGATTAATTTTATATTTAATTAATTAATTGAAGGAAAGCTTCATGTGCCTTTACTTACAGACAGAAAAGACTAAAGAGAGTTATAATTTTAATTATTATTATAATTTTTAATAAAATAAATGAATAATGTTGAATTATTTGAAGTTTTGTGAATAATTTTTACATTCTTTAAAATGTGTTTTTTACAACTAATTTATAAATAAATAATGAAAATATAACATTAAAAAAACCTTGGACTGACTTGCATGTAACGAAAATTTTGAAGGAGTAAAAAAATCAATTTAAAACACTTAATCTATAATTTAATCAATTTTATCCTATCCTAAATTGTATTTTAACAAATGATTTTTGAAGATAAAATTTTAAATGATTTCTTAAAAAAAAGTAATATATATATATATATATATATATGAATTATTGTTAACAAAGAGTTTCATTTATTACATAACGTTAGGAATCATATTGAATTAAAATTATATTACCAAGCATGTTGGATTTAAATACGAAGCAATTAATATTTTAAATACTTTAAAAATGGAAATACATAATTTTATTGCTATCATTTACGATTTCAAATTAGTATTTATATTCGTACAATAATTATGAAAATTTTAAAAAAAATTATTTTCAGCCTTTTTCTAATAACATGCTCAATCAATCAATAGTGGTACCTCATAATGATATCAATTAAATCGTTTATTTTAAAAGTAACTTTAAATTAATTGACTCCTCGGAACGGAAATTACTTTTAATTTTTTGATTAGAAAAAAGAAACAACTTTTAATTTAAAAGTTTTAAAAGCCTCGGTCTAATTCTACTGTTCTATATTTTTATCAGCATTTCTTCTCTATATCTTTGAAAACATTTCTTCTTTCTTAACATTTCCTCAACATTTTGGAAATTACAAAATAAAAGCAAGGGCCACAACAAAAGTGAAGAGTCAAAGCTTTTAGTTTTCTTTCTTTTATTCTTCTTCTTTTTTCTAGGGCCATTTTTTAACTTTAGTTTATTTTTTTCCAATTAATTTTTGAAATTTTCACCCAGTATTGCCTTGGCATATCTGTATTTTCTCGAGTATTTTGAAAAAAAAATACATGCATCAAACGGCACAAAATTTTTTAAAAAAAAACTAATGATGATCGCATAATTAGGAGAAAGAGGGTTGGTCCTGCTGGAACAGTTTAATTTATCTATTTTTATTTCTCTCATTTTCATAATTATTTATCTTAAAAAAAGCCCCATAAACATGGCTGATTTGTACAATTATGTTTATAAAGTGGTATTGGCTAAGGTAGAAGTTGGAATGTAGATGTATGTAAGATTAATGACATCCTGGTGGTTGGATAAATAAATTAATCCCTTTTACAAACTTCAAAGCTAAAGACGAAAACTTGATTGTTATTTGTAAATGTTGAACTTCAGAAATTAACAAGAAAGATGACAATCAATATAACCAATCTTCGAATACAACTAATTTATGAATCATGGTGATGAGAGTTTAGTCAGTGACTTGAACGTCACTGATGGAGCGAACATAAACGTCCCACTCTCAACCTCAAACGTCTCATAACGAAGGAAAAGCTCCACCACCATTACTCTACACAACTGTACCACCAGATCTTTCCCAGCGCAATGCTTGTTCCCCGCCCTCGTCTCCTCCGTCTCACGCCCATTCGACCAATAAACATACTTTAACAGCTTCTCTCCTTCCCCAACAAATCTATCACCCACAAATTCCTCAGGGTTCTCAAAAACCTTGTGATCTTTAGTTGCAAACGGTTGATATCCAAATATCATCTCTCCTTTCTTGATCTCAAAGGCTGCATCGTGGCTTTGAATTACAAAATCAACCTTAGCTTTGCCATATTGGAAAGGAACTGGAGGATCGATCCTTAGGTATTCATAAACCACTGATTTGGTCAAAACCATTTTGTTCAAGGCAGATAAAGTAACCCCACCTTCCACTTCGACGGTAGTCCTGATTTCATCAGCTAATTTCTTGTGTAACTTTTGTCCCGCTAATGCAACCCATTTAATCAACCCAGGGAAGAGGACTTTCATACCACCATAAGCATTAAAACCAGCAAGGAAAACTAGGTTATGGCAAGCTTCATCTCTTTCAATCCCGAACTTACTTTCAGCTTCATCCAACACTGAGCTTCCGAACTCATAAAACACATCGTACAGTTTTTTATAATCAGATTTAACGAGAAAAAAAGGGAAAGTGAATGTGCGCAACAAAATATCTTCTAAATAACATAGAAGATTTGGTAACAACCCTAGTGATCCAAGTGGTGCAAGCTGAAACAATAACCATTTGTCAACAAGTTTTGGTCCTTTAAAACCTATCCTTGTTTCACTAGGGCTTTTGTCACAGAAGAGGCGAAAAACGTAGTTAAAAGACATGGTATCGCTCAAGGTATTAAAATAAGCTTCTTTTTTGCTAGAAATTTGAGCTTCAAGCTCATTAAAAAGCTCTGATAAGCCTGTTTGAAAGAGTGGTATGAACTTATGATGTCGGGCTGAGAGAGTAGACAAAATGAAGGATTTCAAAGAAGTGTGCTTTGGCTCGGAAGGGTCGAGGTAGGCGCAAACACGATGGCCACCAGTGTAGGCCAGGGAAGGCAAGAAAGTACCGTCAAGAACATCACGTTTTTCAACTTTTGAAGTGTCGAAAAGGACAGGAAAGGAGACAGCATCCAGAAGACAAACAACACGAGGGCAAGAGGCAATTAAAGGTCCAGGAGGCATATTAGTTTTGAAGATTGTCGATTTGTGCTTTTGGATTCGGTTTTCAAAGAACTTGTCTCTGCCTTCATTGTAAAAGTATGCTAAACGATCTCGAAATGGACCAAATAACGTATGTCCGCAGTCACCTGGAATTGGTTTCAATGGTAGCTGCAGTGTCGACAACAAAGAAGAAGAAGAAGAAGAAGAAGAAGAAGAAGAAGAAGAAGAAGACATTGTTTATCAGCTCAGGTAAATTATTAGTTTGGAGAACCGTCTCTCTATTTTCTATATCTATATATAATATATAAACCCAGCTCCTAAGGAGCTTTATGAAATAAATATGGATAAAATAAGTATAGTAATTAAAACTCAAGGACAAAATAGAATAAGACTACATTGGTTTTTAATATAAATCAAGCTTTTAAAGAGACTTGTGAAATAAATAGGGGTAAAATAGATATATTATCTAAAACTTAAAAGCACGAAATAAGAATAGGATTTCATTTTTTTTAATTAAGTAAATACGGTAAATTATTTAATATAATTTTAATCTATTTCTAAATTCATATAAAAATGGTTTAAACGTGCAAAAAGTCCTCAAATTTTTTCTAAAAAAACGATTAAACTTCTTTTTTTTTTGTACTTATTTGAATACTTGAACTTTCAAATACATCAAAAAAGCCCTTAAACCTTTTAAAAAAATTAAGCCCCTACTTTTTTTGCTCTCAATTGGGTACTTAATTTTCAAAATGCATCAAAAAAACCCTTAAACTTTTTCAAAAAAGCAATTAAGCCCATGCTTTTATTAAAAATTAGAAAAAAAATTATAAAAAATTAAAATCAATAAAAGCTATAAATATGATTAAATTTTAATAAAATATAAAAATACTAAAAATTAGAAAAAATATAAAATATTGTAAAATTTTATAAAAATCATAAAAAATATAAAAAATATAAAATATAAAAAACTTATAAAATTTTATAAAGTCGTAAGAAAATTATACAAAAGGTAAAGAAATATAAAATTTGTAAAAAAAAATTATAAAAATTATCATACCAAAAGAAGCTCTTTATAATTTTTCTATAACTTTTATTCATTTTTATTTTTTATTATATTTTTCCACATGTCACACTGACACATGACGACTTTAATTAAAAAACTAGGGATCGTTAATTTTTTTTATGATTTTTATAAAAAATTCTAATTTTTAATAAATTTTAAATTTTTAAAATTTTTATTAAAGTTTAATTAATTTTCTAAAATTTATTATTTATACTTTTTTTTCTAATTTTTAATAAGAGCATGGAGCTTAATTGCTTTTTTGAAAATTTTTAGGGTCTTTTTGATGCATTTTGAAAGTTCAAGTATCCAATTGAGTGAAAAAAAAAGCAAGGGCTTAATTGCTTTTTTTGAAAAAGTTTGAGGACTTTTTTGATACATTTTGAAAGTTCAATTGCTAAATTGAATGTAAAAAAAAAGAAGGAGGCTTAATTACTTTTTTTTAAAAAGTTTAAGGGCTTTTTGCACCCTTAAGCCTATAAAATTAAATGGATATGTACCAAAAAAATGGAGATATAATAGATTTAAATAATTATATTTTTATTAACCATACTTTTAATGGGAAATGCAGGGTCAAACTTTAAAGATGCATTGTTGAGAGTAGAGGTATTCATAGATTAGGTTGGACTCATATAAGGTATTTAGATTGATTTTCTAAGCTTGAAAAATGACCTTACTTTTTTGCCTGACTCAGCCTGCCCATATTTAATTTTTTGGATAATCTACAAAAATAATCACTTTTGTTTGCCTCATATTATATTTTAGTCACTTATATTATTATTTTATTACGAAGTGATCACCCTACTGTTAAGTTCTGTTATCTCCCTAACGGTAATCCTATGTGTAATCCTAAAACTTAACTAAAAAACTGTTCATCTCCTCTCTTTTTATAATTTTTCTTCGTCTCTTCTTTTGTTTTTAGTTTTTCTTCTTCATTTTATTGGAAAAACTATTATTAAGATATAACTGCTGTCCAATACATTGAAGATAGCAGTGCCAAGTCTTCTTCATCTTTATCATTCAAGGGAAATCCAATGAATAGAGGAAGAGAAGTTAAAGAATTCTTCCCTTGCCTAGAAGAATTAGTGTTTTTTGACTTGCAAAATCTGAAGGGATGGTGGGAGGAAGCCCCTCTTGTTACCAATGATAATCATCGCGCAACAGTATCATCACAAAGACCATTGCAGAAGAAGGAATCAATATGCTTATTCCCTTGTCTTTCGAAATTAAAAATTGGGATTTGCACCAACCTGACACATATGCCATTGCATCCATTTCTGGAAGAATTGGAGCTAAAGAATATGCCTGCAAGGCTTTTACAACAGTCAGCAATGGTAGCAGCAGGAGCAAATTTGGTGTATCCATTGTATCTTTCCAAGCTAAAGGATATGCATATTGATGGTATCATAGATTTGGTGTCATTTCCAGAGAAGGGGCTTCATCAACTTACATCTCTTCAACATCTATCAATAGAAAATTGTCCTGACCTAGTATGCCTAACTGAGGAAGGTGTGAAGAGTTTAACTTCACTCTGATTTTTCAATATTGTCCTGATCTATCAATAGAAAAAGTGAATTAAGCATTTCACAACATTGAATATAGAAAAATCAGAGTGAAGTAAAATGAACAAGAAAAACTAAAAACAGAAGAGACAGAAAAAAAATTAAAAAAAGAGAGGAGATGAATAGCTTTTTAGTTAAGGTTTAGGTTAAAAATTTTAATTAATTAAATAAATTTAATTAAAAATTTATTTTCATCCCATTTGAAAATCCAAGTTGGCACTTAAATTTTAGTTGGACTGCCACATAGGATTACCGTTAGGGAGATAGCGGAACTTAACGGTAGGGTGATCACTTTGTAATAAAATAATAACATAAGTGACTAAAACATAAGATTTTAAACATAAGTGACTAAAATGTAATATAAGGCAAACAAAAGTGACTATTTTTGGAGATTACCCTAATTTTTTTATATTAGCTTTCATTTTAAAATATTTTTTAAAAATATAATATATTAAATGCATTAAAAACACTAAAATAAAAATTTTCTAACACATTAAAAAGTATTTATATTAAAAAACTACCATAAATATAATAAATATTTTGTTATATTAAATGACACAAATAAATATAATAAATATTTTATTAAAAATTTTAAATTGTAATTTAGTTGGGTAAGGTTTTTTTAGGTTTTAGGTAATGGGTTTAATTGTTATTATATTAGTGATTATAAATATATATATAATTATTATTTAACATATATAATTAATATAATAATTTTTATAACATAATATATTTGAGCCGGGCCACGGGCTTTAAATTTTACTCAAACTTATTTTTCGAGTCTCATATTTTTATTCAAATCTTTCTATTTTTCAGTCGAGCTTTCAAGGCTGGACAGATAATCCAACCCATGAATAAGTTTAATTAGAAAGGGTAACTATACAGCAGACATGGACTATAAAATTAACAATACCAAAAAATAAATGTATTTTTATTGTTTCTAAATCACCTTAATATATCTTCAAAAAATATTTCTTTTTTTTTCTCCTTCAAAGATTCTTTTTTGTTTTTTATAGTATATATAGATTTATATACACAAACTGAAGTAGAAAAGGAGAACATTTATTTTTATTATATTTATTACATATTTCCAAATTTTTGTAAGCCTTTTAAAATAAGTAAAGTTAGAATAATGTTTTAAATAATTGTTATTTAATCTATTTACTCTTAGGTTAAATCACATTAAAAATATTCTTTACTCTCTTTATATATGTGTATTTACATTTAATTTTAAACACTTCATCTCTTTTATATCTTACCTTTCTATCTTACTTTGATTCTGCAACTTACCTTTTTTTTATTTAAAAAATCACTATTAAATAAGCTTTTACTCCAAATGGAGGAGTTAATATTGTCCCCTTTTTACATTTATTATTATATTTTATTTTATTTTAAATGCCATTTATTATTACTCTAAAAAAATGTCACTTTTTTATTAATTGTTTTCATTTTTTTTTATTTTGAAAGTTATATTTTCTATTTTTATTATTTAATTTTCTTTGTTTCACTTTTTTAAAGTTACATTTTGTGCCTTTATTATTATTTTTTTTTGTTAGTTGCCTTTCATTCTCTTTTTAATTATTTTGGGAGTTACAATTTCTGGGTTTTTCTTTTTTGAAGTATATATATTTGGTTTTTTATAGACAACGCTCAAAATATTTATAAGATTATTTTAGTATCATCATGCATAAAACGACTATCTATCCTTAATTAATCAAGAATTTCTTCAAGGGTTCCTGGAAAACTATCGGAATATAAGGGTATATTTTCATTGTCCCTGCCAACATATGAGCAACTACATTAACTTTTCTTGAAATTTTTTTAATGATCACCTTCCACTACCTTTTACAAAGCTCAAGAATCATCGAAGTGAGATTCTTATACAATTACCCATACGACCTATCTAGAATGACTTCCACGACTTTTTGTTTTTAATTCTTATAAAAGATACAATCTTTTTTTCACATAGATATTGCTTTCAAATCTTTTAATTTTTCAATTCTCTTTAATTTTGTCGTTAAATCTATGAAGTCACATTATATCCTTAAAACAATATGGATTCTATCATTTTGGACATTATATTCGAGAATTTAAAGTATGTTGATGCTTGGTATTTTTACTTTTAAATCACTAATCTATTTGACTAGATATTTTCCCTGTCTACCTCAATGTTCATACTACATAATGGAGAAAATCTACAACAGACACCGATGAGAGTTTTAACATAACAAAAGATGTTAAGTGTAGAAGCCCAGATTACCTGGGCCCGATTACATTAAAATCCAACCAAACCTCTAAACCCATTAAAACCCTTAACCTATGACCCATTTACATCTACCCAAACCCATTACAAAACCCAAATATTAAACCCAATTCAAAAGCCCATTAAGCCCCCCCAAAAAAACTAAGAAACCCTAACCACCTAGCTACTTTCCCACTTGCCCCATTTTTCCTCCCATTTTTGATATCCATTGTCTGCCACCATCACCTACAAAATAGAAAAAGAAATAATAGAAAATCATGTAAAAGATGGCTATAAAAAGCCATTTAAAAATCATGTAAGGGGAGGGGGAATTTTGATCAATACAAAGAATTTATCTTCATTTTTGCATCAATATTAGTAGATTAAAACCAAGAAAGAAAGTGGATAGCGTCGAATACAAACCAAAAATCTCAGAAATCGAAAGCTAAAAAATACCTAAAGGTGATTTTATCTTATTTATTATTTTACTCTTATTTTTATTTTTATTTTATTTTTTCCCTTTTTCGAATCTATTAATATATATATGCATCATAATAAAAATAATAATAAAAATATATATACAAAACAAATATTTAAAAAAAAGCTGGCCGGCGCCGGCGACGGCCGGCGGCCGACGGTCGGACGGTGACCGGCTTTGTGGCCGGAAATCACCTCACCCCTCTCCCTCTCTCTCTTTTTTTTTGCTTTTCAAGTGCAAGAATGAATTTTTTTTGAAGAAAAAAGTGCTTTTTATAGCCCCCAAACGACGTCGTTTTGGGGTTGGCCATTAAATCCCAAAACGACGTCGTTTTGACTTGGACCGGTTCGACCCGACCCGACCCGCCTAGGATTCGCGTTTTTTTTAAGAAAGGGCTAATTCGCTTTTAACCCTTCCGCTTTTTATTGTTTTGCAATTAAGTCATTATTCATTTTTTTTATTTGGCCCCGAAATTTGTAGCGATTTTCAATTTAGTCCCCGCTAATGTGCTGAGTTTTGATGGGAAGGAATATTTGTTGTTTTGGCCCCCCACTATTTCTGCGCATGTTCAATATAGTCCTTTCCTTTTATTTTTATTTCAATTTTGCCCCAAATATTTTGTTTTTTGTTCAATTTAATTCTTTTTAGTTACTTTACGATTTAAATTAATTATTTTAGTATTATTATCATATTTCATTTACTTATGTAGTGTGTTAATAATTTTTTTATCATTTCTAATACGTATATATATTATATGTATTTTATATATATTATGTATATATTTTTAATGCCATTAGTTATATATTTCTTATACTATTCCATTTATGTATTTTATATCATCTTATGTATATATTCTTAAATACTATTATATATACATATATATATTTTTAAAAATACCATATTGTGTATATATTATTGTTACAAATTATTACTATTGCTAGTATTATTATAACTATTATTATATTAGTGTATATTTTATGTACATATGTACATATATATATTTTGTACATATCATTATTTTATATTATTGTTGTAAATTTTTTATGTATATATTTTTTATGTACGTTTCCTAATATTTTCTTTTATTGTAGATATTATTATTATTACATACTTTTATTATATGCATATATATGTATTTTTTTGTACATATTATTATTTTATATTATTATTACCAAATATATCATTTTTCCTATTTTATTATTAGTACATGATTTGTTTTTATTTTTATTTTTATTATAAATATCATTATTATTGTTATTCTAATATTCTAGTATTCTATGTTAATATTTTTCATTAATGATATCATTTTTTTTGCGTCCTTTATCTACTTTTAATTTCTCACTTTAGGAATATTTTTTCTCATGTTTTAATTAATTTCAAAAATAAGGCAATGTACCGATTTAATATTAAGCCATCGATTTCATCGCTATGTTGGGTGAAATTTGTCGGCTTGTGTTAAAAAACGGGACACCCTTTCTAATAAAAAAAATTGAAAACTAAAAATTTTCATTTTTCAATTGGATCACAAGTAAATGTCAAATTGAATTCGTACTTTTGAAAATCAAGACAACATGAGTTTAACAAGATACCAATTTTGGGCGTCGCAAGGGTGCTAATACCTTCCTCGCGCGTAACCGACTCCCGAACCTAACTTTACTCTGGCTTTTGACGTAAACCTAAATTCGGCCTTCATTTTTGCGCAAGAATAAGTTTTCTTTTCTAAAAAGGATGATTTATTAGGTGTCCGGTCACACCTAGAATAAAGATCGGTGGCGACTCTCTTTTTTAATAAAATCGAAAGTCGATTTTAAAATTTTCAAATAATCGCCTCAATTAGCGACCGAAAGAGAAATTTTTACGTCGCTACGTTAAGAAATAAAAATTAAAGTAATTCATTGATATGAAATATTACGTAGGAAAAGACTCAAATTTTAAGCTCAATAACAAGCTTTTTAAGCTATGATTGGAACATTCATTCTTTGTTCAGTGTATTTTATAGAAAAATTAGTGTAAACAATATTAGAGCTAGTAAAATAGGCTCGAGTTTGAAAGTCCATTCGTGCTGATTTGAATCTATAACGATTCGAGTTTGAAAAAATTTGAGCCCGTAATAGATTCAAGTCCAAAAAGTTTCAAGTTCGAAAAAGCCCAATCTCAAGCTCGTAAGAATCTGAGTTCAAAATTGATTTGACCTAAGCTCGGGATTAATTCAACCCAAAACCCAAAAAAACCTTAATTTATAGTTGAACAACTATAATAGAAATTATGACTAATTAATATAATTTTATTATATTACTTAATATATATAAATAAATAACAATTCTTTATTTTATGAAAATATATTAATAGGCATTACATATACATATTAAAATTTTATTAATAGAATAAGTAATTAATAATAAATTCCTATGTTAAATTATAAAGTGAATTTAAAAAATATATTTATTTAATATAAAATATTTTTAATACTATAATACAATAATATAGTTTATAAATATTATTAAAACTATTAATACATATATAACAATTATTTTATTATATACTAAATGATATAATATTATATAATATAGTAGCAGAGTTAACTTTCAAATATATGAAAAGTATAGGGACTTAAAGTATATTTCAACCAGTTAATAATAAACAATAATATATAAAAAAAATTAGGGTAAACTACGTAATTAGTCACTCAACTATTAGCATGTTTCTATTTTGGTCATCTAACTATGAAAGTTTTAAATTTAGTCACTGATATTTTAGATAATTTCTATTTTGGTCACTCACGTTTTAGATCATTTTTATTTGGGTCACACTCCATTAAATGGTAAACGAATGTGATGATGTGGCCTTTTTCTAACCAGTATAATAACACATTTAGCCCTCAATACTTACATACACTATCAATTTGACTCTAATTCTAAATAATTTAATAAATATAACCTTCCACATTTACAAATTCTATCATTTAATACTCAAAGTATCATTAAAATCTAATTAAATAAAAAAAACTTATACAAATGATTATATCAATATTAAATAAAAAATTATATTAATATTAAATAAAATAAAAAATTCCACCCCTTCCCCAAACCTCCCCCGTGCCTCTCCCTTCCCTCCCTCTCCCTACCGCCTCCCCTCCCCTCTTTAATAAAATATTATTAAATACAAGTTTATAATTATAATTAGCAATTCATAAAATTTAATTAAAAATTTAATATCTTACTAAAATATTTTTTTATTAAATTAGATTTTGAGTTGGGCTTAACTTTTGAGAATTATAATTGGGAATTGGGTTTTTTTTTGTTTAAATTTTGTACTTGAAATTTAGCCTATAATTATTTTATTTTGAGTTTAGGCAATAATGAGTATATTATTTGGGTTTGGGCTTAGTATAATATATTTTGATTTTGGAATAAATATTTTAGAAAATGGGTATTAGGTTTATGAATTTAGTAAGAATGATACTATGTTAGTCAATTGTCAATATAATATATTAAGGAACAATAAATTTTTTTATTAATTTAAATAATATCATAGAATAATAAATTTTACATACAACAAGAATTTTAATTGTTTTATATAAAATATCTTTATTAAATATATATAATTTATATTTTTTATAAGACAAAATTGAATTGTGTTGTCATCGTATAAAAGTAAAATAAATTATTACATTCAAAAATAAGATATTTATAACTTATAAAATTCAAAATTATTTGAACCGGCCAGAGGCGGCTTGGCTCAATCCGAGCCCAAATTCGAAAGGAATCCAAGCCCATAAAAGATTCGAGCTCAAAAAAATCCGAGATTGAGAATCTTCTTTAAAATGAAATTAACTAAACAAAACAAGATGGTAATCAAATTAAACACCCTTTAAATACAACTATATTTCTAATCATCAGTCATGGACTCTCAAGTAATTGATGAGGTTTTAGTCAAAGTCTTGAACATCACTGATGGAGCAAACATAAATGTCCCAGCCTCAACCTCGAACGTCTCAAAATGAAGGAAAAGCTCTACCATCAACACTCTACACAATAACACCACCGAATCTTTCCTAGCACAAGCCTTGTTCTCCGTTGTAGAATCCTCTGTCTCACGCTCATTCGACCAATAAACATACTTCAAAAGCTTCTCTCTGTCCTCCCTAACAAATCTATTAGCGGAAAACACCTCAGGGTTCTCAAAAACCTTGGGATCTTTATTTGCAAATGATTGAAACCAAATAGCATCTTGCCTTTCATGATCTCAAAGGTTGCATCGTGGCTTTGGACAACAAAATCAACCTTGACTTCACTGTATTGGAAAGGAACTGGTGGATTAATCCTTAAGTATTCATAAACCAATAATTTGGTCAAAAACATATTGTTCAAGGCAAATAAAGTGACCCCGCCTTTAGCCTTAACGACGACCCTAATTTCATCAGCTAGTCTCTTGTGTAACTTTTGTCCGACTAATGCAACCCACTTGATCAGCCTTGGGAAAAGGACTTTCATGCCACCATAAGCATTAAACCAACAAGGAAAATCATGTTATGGCAAACTTTGTCTCTTTCAATACCAAATTTATTTTCGACTTCATTCAACATTGTGCTTCTGAACTCATAAAACACATCGTACAACTTTTTGTAATCATATTTAACGAGAAAAAAATGGAAACTAAATGTAAGGATAAAATATCTTCGAAATAACCTAGAATTTTAAGTGATAACCCTAATGATCCTAGTGGTTCAAGCTGAAACAATAACCATTTGTCAACTAGTTTTGGTCCTTTAGAACCTATCTTTGATTCATTAGGGTTTTGCTAAAGAATAGGTGAAAAATGTAGTTGAATGACATGGTATTGCTTAGGGTGTTAAAATAAGCTTCTTTTTTGGTAGAAATCTGAGCTTGAACCTCGTTAAAAAGCTTTGATATGCCTATTTCAAAAAATGGTATGAACTTATGATGATGGGCTATTAGGGGTGAGTATTCGATCGAGTCGAGTCAAATCAAGTCAAAAAATTTTGAGTTAGTCGAGTTGGCGAATATTATTTTAGCAACTGAACTCAACTTGAATTTTTTCAAATTGAATCGAATCAAATTGAGTAAAAAATTTTCAAGTCAAGTCGAGTTGAGTTAACAAATCCTATTACTTATACTCAATATTGCATTTATATGGACCAATTATTTAACTAGTAGATAAAGTAAAAGATTATTTAATTACATAAACAATATAATGGTTTTTCCTTTTAACTTAGTGGGTAAAAATTTATCAAAACGACGTAGTTTTACCTTTTCTTATTCGGATTTTCGGATAACTCGAATTGTGTAATTCATATTCAAGTTAAACTGAAAATTTTTATTTTTTATTTGAGTTTATTCGAATAACTCAATTAACTAAAAAACTAAAACTATTTAATTCAAAATTTGAATTTTTATCAAGTTTTTTGAATCGAATCGGATTTTGCTCGCCTATTTGGCCTATAATAGTAAATGAAACGAAAGATTTTAAAAAAGTGTGGTTTGGCTCAGAAGGATTGAGGTAGACACAAACACAATGACCACCGTTGTAGACCAAGGAAGGAAAGAAAGTTCCATCAAGAACATTACGTTTATCGACTTTTGAAGTGTTAAAAAGGATAGAGAAGGAGATAGCATCGTGAAGATAAAAAATGCAAGGTCAAAGGGCAATTAGAGGTTCAAGATGCATATTAGATTTGTATAATGTGGATTGGTATTTTTAGGTTCGATTCTCAAAGTACTTGTGTAACATCCCTTGCCCGACTCGATTGTCAAGTCTAAGCTATAGGATGCCACGTTTGTTGCCGGAGCAACTATAATTAATTACAACATAATTTCTATCAATTCAACGTTTTATATTCATTAACATGTTCATTACATCATTATATTATAATATATAATTTTTTTCGAGGTTTATCCGAGAGCTCTTTTCATAACCTAAAATCGTTGGAGGATTAAACTGCAAAGTTTTGAAATGTTATGAGTTGGCGTCGTTACTTTAGGGGTGCGATGTCACTACTTCCAAAATAGTAGGTTGGCATTGCAACTTGAGGACTAAAATGTAAACTTTCCAAACATTACCGAGTTGGCATTGCAACATCAAAGGTACAATGTCACGACATTGAAGACAGTGAGCTGATGTCGCGACCTCAAATAAGGGACATTGCGACATTAAGGGTTGGTGTCACGACATCCATGAAGTGGTGTCGCGACTTTGAGAGTAATCTACTACAAGTTCAATCCTTTTTTTGTTTCACCTTATCAGCCACATATAATGGTGAGCATAACGAGTAAATGTTCATCCCAACTTCCCAATTCATCATATCATGCCAACTTATGCAATTAAGGCTTAAGAGACCTTTAAAACCAAATTCTCAAATGACAAACACAACCTAGTGGCGAACCTAGGGGGGTTGGGAGGGGCCCCAACCCCCCTAAAATGGAAAATTTCTATTTAAGCCCCTTAAGATTTTAAATTTGTAATACTAAAATTGCACTTTGGCCTCTAAAAAATGATAAAAATTTTATTTAATCCTTTAAAATTATAAAAGATATTGGCTATTAAAATGGTAAATTTGCATTTTTACTATTATGAAAATATACAATTTAATTTCGGCCCTCCTAAAAAATTTCTTGGTTTCGCCCATGATATCAAGCTTAACATACACATACCCATAAGCAAAAATCCAAGATTGGCATTCATAATTAAGGATGACCATTTACATATCAAAGACCCTATATACATGCCACAACATTAGATATTAAAATGAACATATTTCTACCATATTGATAGTAGTGTGATATCCGCAATGGTCCGGCTTCACGTGTACCACAATCTAGGGATCTACATGTAAGAAAAACAATCATAGGTAAGCATTCAATGCTTAGTAAGAAAAACAATTAGATTGTTACAACTTGTCCTTGCCATGGTAAAATTATGGTAACTAATCTTGAATTAGACCAAAGAAGGGATGGCCATAGTCACCGAGAAATAGTTTCATTGGCATCTCTGGTGGCAATAGTGAAAAAGGTGAAGAAGAAAAAGAAGAAGAAGAAGAAGAAGACATTTTTAGGGGCTTAAGTAAAGTAAGTGATTAATTTCCCTTTGTCATAGTATATATAGAAGCAACCACTCAAAAGTTACAGGGATAAATATTAAAACTATACATGAATTTTGATCCAATGTACGATATCATACGTGAACTTTAATTTTGTGCAATCTTAAACATAAAATTTTGATTTGATTCAATTTTCACAAGTCATTGGAAATATTATCGAATTAGCACCATTTATGTTGATATATTGCATACGCAAACAATTATATTAATCCATTATAAAAATAAATATATGTATTAATTTCTTTAAATGTATACAATTGAATCAAAATTAAAGCTTCATGTATACATATGAATCACAATTTAAGTTTCATGTATATAACTATTCCAAATCGAAGTTCATGTATCAAATTGCAGATTGGATGAAAGTTCATGTATAAATTTGATATTTTTCCCAAAGCTATTATATAATAACAATAATAAGTGTTTATGTGTTGTTTGATTACTCAAGTAATAGGATGAGGAAAAAACTAATTTATTATATAAAATAAAGAATCTTTGGTACAAATTTAAACTTGAAATTAGAAAGATGAGTAAAAATTATTGTAAAAAATAAGGCGTCTTTAAAATAAGTGAGAATTTTTCTTTCCCTCTGTTAAAAAGAAGGTGAGTAATGGAGGGGACTAAGTATTACCAATTAAATTAATTTATCACTAATTCATAACTAAAACATGTATAAAAAAAATAATCTTCCTATCAAACATAGAATTAAAGTTATTTTATCTCAAAAAAACAAAAAAAGAATCTAAATTGTAACCTATTAATCAGGTTTTAACTTCAATAATAATAAGTTACTGAAATTATTGAGAGTTTGGTAAATGATTTACACGTTTTTGAAATGAAAAGGTTATGAAGTGATTGTTGACTTTGTGGGGGTGGTCCTAACTCCTAAGAAAGTTTGTTAATATTGTCCGGCTGGAACTAAAAATGTTACTCAAGTTATTGAGAGTTTGGTAAACTGTTTAAGTTTGGAAAATGATTTACACGTTTTTGAAATGAAGTGATTGTTGACTATGTGGGGATGGTCGTAACTCCTAACCAAGTTTGGTAATATTGTCCCACTGAAAATACAAATTATATATCAATTTTAATTTAATGTGTAATTATATATATCAATTTTAATTTGATACAATTATACACATTAAACTTTAATTATAGTTTAAATGTATACTTAAAACTTTAATTTTGATTTAATCATGTACATTTGAAGAAATAAATATATCAATTTATTGTTATATTGGATAAATATAATTATTTATATATGTAATATATATACATAAAATGATGTTATATCAATAATTGTGTTAATAATTTATAAGAATTTATTCTATACAAATAATTTCATTTTATAAAAAAAAAATCATATATTTCCATCCGATGTGTTTTAGGTTAACTCTCTTTAACTTTTACAGCAAAACCAGAAGCAGATGAAAGACAGATCACCAAACTTTTTATTTCATGGAGAACTAAAAGTAAAATTATTAACATCTTCCATAAAGGACGAGACAAGAAAAAAAAAACATCAAAAGAGTGTGGGAAAAACAAGCACTTCTCTAATGGCTTATTTTAACTAACTTGAACAAATATAAAGAAAAATTTCATTCTTAAGGATAACTATAGCCCACGACAGACACAAAGGACAAGGTGAAGGGTAAAATTATGAGAAAAGAAAGGTATTGCAACAGGGTTTTAGATTGCTGCCATTAGATTTTCATAAGTTTCGTAAGAAGGTAAAGAAGACGAGTGAAAATATTATTGATTGGGCACAAAGAGAGGCAGCAATAAATATTGTTCCAAATCAACTTTGAGATGAAAAGTTCAGCAGCTTTGCTTCCATCAGGAAAGTGCAAAATATGCTATATTGGATTCGACAATAGATTGGAGAGATTCGTGTAGTCATTTACCAAACCATGGTCGTATCTTTATCCTAAAACATTGATGCAGTCTTCCATGAGAAAGGGCTAACGATAACCCAACTCTAACTCTCGTTACCTGAACAGATTTACACAACTTTTTTTTTTTGATGAGTTGGATCGAAAGGTGAGATTAAATTTCAGGGAGGTCAAAAGCTTTGCTCTCGAAAGATGGTAAAATTATGACTTTAGTCCCTCTAGAAAAAAGTTTATAAATTAATATAAAGATAAAATTTTATTTTGAAATTCCAAAAACTTATAATTCATATTTTCCACTCAAAAATTTATTGTTTCACTACTGGATTTGTAACGATCCGATTTTTAGTAGTATCGAAAAACACTATTTCAAAATTTTATTTTCGTAAATTGAGTCTGTAAAGGTAAAATATGAATATTTACAAAATTATTATGAAAATATGTTAAAGATTGGTTAAGTAATTTAACCGAAAAGATAATTAATTAAAACTTAGGGACTAAATTATAAAAGTCTAATTGCTAATTAAATACTTAAAGACTTAGATAACAATTATCTAAAGGACCAAAATGGACATTTAACTAATTTTAAATAAGAGTTAGTGGAGAATGATGATAAAACCACTAAGCTTTCGTAATTATGATTAGTACATTAATATTTTTTATTAAATAAATATAATTAAACTAATGAAGGTTAATTATTCTTAAACTAAGTATAATTATCAACCTTAGTAGAGATGACAACATTGCCATCTTCCGCTTAGCCAACCGTCCAAATAAGAAAAAAAAAACCACCAATTAAATTTAAAGATGAAAAAACGCTCAAACTTTTTTAAAGAACTGTTTTAAAATGCATAGAAAATTTTTTTAATTTTTTTAAAAAAATTAATTAATCTCCTACTTTTTTTTTGCATTTGATTGAGTATTTGAATGGTCAAAATATATAAAAAATGGTGTTTGATCATTAACTTTAACAATTAATCGTTAAAGTTAATTGTCTTTATTTTTTAGTTAAAATCACCACATATCATAATCACGACGTGATGTATAGTAAAAAATATAAAAATAAAAGTTATTAAATTTTAATAAAAATAAAAAAATAAAATCGTAAAAGATTATAAAAAAATTAGTTAAAAAATTATGAATTTGACTGTTGATGCCGACTTACAACAATTTTATCACTACAATTATAAATTTAATGGCCCACTTATCCCATTTACAATCGAAGAAAACTTTTTCTATTCGTCTTAGATTAATGTAGTAGTGCAAATATTCATCATTTTTAATGTGAGTTCATAAAAGGAATCATGTTTTTTTTTAAATCACCTAAAATTATTTTAACTTTTCTTTTCTAAAAGTGTAGTCTCTCCTTATTTTTGAATTTAAAATTGTTATGATACTTACTGTTATCGACTCGTTACCAACTCGCTACCCGATTACTTGATTGGGTCCTAACCCATACTCTATGTGGTTTGTACTTTGGGTTTACATTCAAGGTGCTCACATTCTTTTATGAGACCGCACAATGTGGGTTCATACTACCGTGTAGACGAACCCACATCTAAAAAACACGTGTTAACCCTAGAGTAGGGTACGTGTCGACGTGCATGAAAACCTACCTACAATATCACATCTATGAATAGTAACCATATCATATAGATACACAGTTTAACCATTTGAAGGATAGAGTCTAGAATACTTAACAATTTTGTGCAATGAGCGTGGATAGACTTCCGATCTCCAGATTCTCAGATTGCTAAAAAATCAAAATGACTCACCCCAACGAGAATTTCCCCACTAATTTTCCATCAGGCTAGGCAGGAGGTTCTAGCACTAGCAATAAACCCAGTGAAGTAGCCCTTTTTGCTAGTTGGTTTGCTAACTGACTAAAGAATTTGGGTAACTTAGGTCATGCAAGTGCTTCCAACTCTTTCAGCCTCAATGCTCCCTTTGGTTAGGACTGTCATCTCCCTTTGATCAGGGAGCATCACCCCAATAATTGTTTGGTTTGTAGGAGTCGCTGAGGTTGATGAAGGAACAAATGGCTTAATAAAGTGCTAAGTTTGAGAAGCAGCAAGTGTTTCAGCAGGAACTGCTAAGACAAAATGAAAAATTGAGGAGGAAGATGCAATTTGATAACTCTGATCTTCAGGATCGTGTCACGCCTACCTAGGAGGAGGATGTAAAGGCACATGCAAAGCCATGGTAGAACAAAATGGATGCTTTGTGTAGAAATGTCCGAGCATTGCATCCTGATGTGCAAGATATGGATTGGTTGTTTTGTTCTAACAACTCATTGTCTATTGAAATAGTAGTTGTGAGTCTACCAATTGAGTTTAAAGTTCCAAAAGAAATGTTCAAAGGAAGAACGAATTCTCGAACACATCTTACGTAGCATAATGATTATATGAATATGTTAGGGGCTCCCAATGTAGTAAAATGTAAAGCTTTCTCAACGACTCTTAGAGAAAGTGCAAAAGATTGGTACTTGTCCTTACTACAAGGCTCCATTCAAAGTTTCTCGCAATTGAGCCAGATGTTCTTAGAAAAATTTTGAGCTCATAGGACAATAATGAGTACACTTATGTATTTGATGCCAGTGAAACAAAAGGATGGAGAATCTTTACAAGATAATGTCAAGCGGTTTCATGCAGCTATATTAAATACAAAGAATTTGGAAGACCAATAAGCCATTGATGCCTTTATAATGGGAGTCCCAAATGAGCATGTGTAATATTCCTTTACTGATAATAGGCCATAGAGTTTGACATATTTGTATGAGAGGGCTCATAAGTTCGCCGAAACAGAGGAAATTAAGAAGGTAGTTTGCAATACTTTTCAGAGAGATGATAGATAATTTAGAGGTCGATAGAGAGTTTGTAGTCATCAGGGTCCTCTTTCTTAAAGTCTACACTTACAAGGTAGGGACACCAGAGGAACTATTCATAGAATGAATCGCCGAGGGCATTTCAAAGATCTCAAGTTGAGCATACAAGAAGGTACGTTCCTCATGAAAAGTTTGAAACTTATACTCTCTTAAATTCTACACATGCCTGCATTTTTGGTCAAGTTAATAATTTGGGCATTTTGCCAAACCATCCACCCATGCGACGTAATCAGTTAAGAACCAATTCTAGAGATAGGTATAATTTTCATAATGATGGAGGACATAACATCGAGAATTGTTTTTCTTTGAAAGATGCTATTGAGGAGGCAGTTAGAAATGATGAGCTAAAACATTTTATGGCTCAAGATGCTAAATCGTTAGGTCAGAGTTCACGGGATGTTGACAAGAGTAAGCAAAAGGTTAGAGGCATGATACATGTGATAATTGGTATAAATAAATAGTGGACGACCTCTAACACAGAGAGAAAGGCTCATCTTAGAAGTGTAATGTCAGTTAGTACACCGAAGAGACTGTATCAATAAGAAAAGTGAAAGGTAAAGTTTAATAATCAGGATAAAGATTCTGTATGTCATGAAAAAGGAAATTAACCAATGGTTGTGTCAACAACTATATAAGGATTTGAGGTGAAGAGAATTTTAATTGACAGTGGCAGTGTTGTAGAGGTGTTAACTTGAGACATAGAAAGAGCACGCTTTGAATAGGGCAAACCCTTTGTATGGTTTTGCGAACCATCCAAACAAGGTGAAGGGATGCATTACTCTGCTTGTTACCTTAAGGGATGCTGAATACACCACCATGGAATATGTTCATTTCTTTATGGTAGACCATCCAATGGCTTATAATGCCATTTTTGCGCATCTCATTATTAGAATGGCTAAAATGATGATTGCTATTTTTTTATGAAGATTAAGTTTCCTACTAGGACATGAATAGGTTTTATGAAGTTTGACCAGTGAACAGGTAGATAGTGTATTATGTTTTCAGTTAAGCAAACACGTGAACAAATATCGCAGGGTCAGAGTTAGCAACAAACAAAAGGGGCTAGTCAAGTTTTAGATTTGGATAGTTTGGATGTAAAAAATGATGAAATTCACAAGCTAGAAGCAACAGAGGTCATGAAAATTTTGCAGTTGTTTTATGATAACACAAATAAGTAAGTAAATATTTCATCAGCTTTGGAAAAGGAAGAAATACAAGACCTGCTTTAATGTTTAAGAAAGAATTCATACATTTTTATATGGTCAACTGCAGGCATGCCTGGTGTAGATCCTTAAGTGATTGTTCATCGGTTAAATGTATCCCCTCAGGTCAAACCAGTTAATAGAAAAAAAAATCTCCCAAAATTTAGATTTCACAGTATATTCATATTCAAATCATCTCCCAAATCAATTCCCAATACTTTGATATTTCGAAACATATCGCAAACTAAGCATATCACATTAAAACCATTTAATTAACTAATAATATTTTATAATTATGGAAACCAAAAGTTAATTTTTTTTATGTCACAAAGATATATCGATAGCCAAATGACTTTACTAAAAACCAAATACATGCTAACTTGAAACAAAAGAAAATATACGAGCTTTGTTGAGTCTAAGATTTGTTGGTTGGATGCTGACAACTCTGAGTACAAAATCTCAAAATACACCTAGCATGCATATGAAAACAAGACCATTCGGTGAGTATTAATTTCAAATGGTATTACTATAACATACTCAATATAACATGAAATTTAAATAATTAGACTCTGTTGATTTGTTTTTTCCTTAGACCAATTCAAGTATGTTTCATATCGAAGTTATGCAATACATTAATATATACATGTATGCCAAACAAACCAAATGCGATATTTTAACAAACCAATATATTTTAACGAACATATTAACACTTTATGCTAACGATGTATGCAACCTTGTTCAGTTTTTTCTCATTTTGTCATATTGCATTATATTATCAATTTGAATCAAACTATCCTTCTTGTTCAATATTAATATTTGCTAATACATAGCTCAAATTCGAACTAATTTATGGATCCTACTAATACTATAATTCGGCACTCAGTGCCTCATCGATACGTCCCGAACTAAACAAATTATGCCCAATGCTCATCGGTTAATCTGAAGAAATAATCGTGCCCAACACTCGTCAATGCGTCTGATGGTTAGTGTGGCTAACGCTTATTGACATATAGTTGAAGTAATTTTATATCGACACATCCGATGTAAACAATTCATGCTCTGCGTTCATCGGCTCAACCGAAGTAGTAATTGTGAAAGCCACGGTTGGGATGTTCGAAGGAAAATATGCCTAGCACTCATCGACTTATAGTTGAAGCAATTATTATTATCTTACTGATTCTATAACTCATTAATTGTTCTCAACTTTTCCCAATAATTACTATAACAACCCATAGTCTAATTTTATTCTCAGTTCAGCTTCCATTCTATTGATCTTAACAACAACTCTTCCTTTGAATGTCATTTCATATGAAACATGGCATGATTCGTCTCATGTTCAAGCCAAATGTGCAACTTTACTAAATTATACTATTTCAAATTATTATGCAATTTAACTTTCTATCACGATAATCAATCTCAATATTGTATTTCTAGTCAGCCGCTCATGTGTAACTTCCTTTGTTTTGCCAACTTACCTAACAATGAAATTAAAAGGAAAAATAAATAATAAGTTGAGTTATAGTGATACTTACAGGGAATTTCGAACTATTTTTCGATGACTTTAGCTTTTTCCTTCACTTTTGAAGAGACAAGATCATCAGTAGCTATGAATTAACATAAACAAATAACACCATCAATAATTTACCTAATTCACAATCAATTATTATCTCAAACAAACTTTACATTTCACTCAATTTAAATTCTTAAAACCAAAACGATCATAACTCTCCATTCTAAACGTTGATTCATAATCCGACTTCATTTCGTTCTATTTTAGATCCTCTATTATCGATTTCTAACAAAATCTCATAACAACTCTACTTGATACCCACTTTATTTTCTCAAGTGAAAAATCTAACATCTAACTTCAAAATCTAGTCCTTTTTCACGTATACACTAAAAATCTATCAATTTAACATAAAAAATATAGAAAAATCATTAATGGTAACTTTCTAACCTTAACAGTTTTATAAAGTGATACACAAGTTAGTTAAAATATGATTCCCCAATCTGAAAAATATAAAATTTAAAAGAAAAGTAATAAATTACACTCACCAATTTGTGAGTTAAAGCTTGAAAACCTTAAGCAAATTTCCTCTGATTCTTTTCTCTCTTTTTTCTTGTGCGTGAAAGGATAAAGAAGACAATCTTCTCTCTCCTTCCACTTGAATCATTTCAACTTTATTTTTGACAATCTTCTCTCTCCTTCCACTTAAATCATTTCAACTTTATTTTTTTCTTTTTTGTAATAAATAATAATAACATAACAACCATGTTTTTTTAACCACAAATTTAGTCCCTTTCGAGCTATTAGAAATTTTAGTCATTTTAACAATTTTCAAATTAAAATTTATGTTGGAACATTTTCAAATATTTATAGTGTTCCAATAAATATAAATGAATGGGTGTAATTAATCAAAATATTATATTATTTGATTTTAAAAAAAGAATTATAACTATTTAAATAATATTATTTGAATAGTTATAATTAAATGAATGATTATGAGTTTATTTTAAAGACATTATTATTCTGAAAGACACCTATTGATAAAAGATGTCTCTATGAAGAGACATAAAAATTCCTATAAATAGGAATGAGATTTCATTTGGAAATCATACCAACAAATTCTAATATTGTTTCTTTCATTCTTTCATATTCTAATATTATTAGATTATTCTATAAATTATTACTGCAAAAATCCCTTATAGAAATTGAGTTCCTTGTCATACATTGCTCAGTGTGTAGTGGGCTATTCTTGTTAGTGCAAAATGCAAATAGTCATTGGCTTCATTGTACCCTCGAGGTTAATTTGCTTGAAACTTGTTTGCACACCAAAGATAGGTGGGGGCGAACATAACTTTAAAGATAGTGGTTTGATACACACCTTGGAGCCTTGTCCTATTTCTTCTTTTGTTCGAGTTCCGTTCGTATGTTTGAGAGTTTGCTCACCGGAAATTTGTACTAACAATAAGGTTATATTTCATGATGACTACCATAACTCATGAAAGTGGAACACTAAGGGAGTTGGCTTCCAATTTTGTCAAACTTGATCGATTTTGTAACACCCCCTACCCGTATTCCGAGCCTAGAATAGGGTACGAGGCATTACCAAACTTAATATGATCAATCATGTAAAAAAATCAGCCATAAAATTTTTTCTAAATTAAAAACTTTCATACATATGTTTAACGTCCCTTATATGGGCCTACGGGGTCCAAAACATACATTCAGGGTGGTTCGGGACCAAACCGTAAACATATGAAACTTTTTCAACACTTAGAAAATTTTCACACTTTGGAGAGTCACACACTCATGTTTTCAACCCATGTAACTCTCTGTTTATAACTTCATCACCCTTGTCAGTCGTACACTTCATATAAATAACAAGAAATGTGTATGGGCTTAATTCTCATTGAATTTCTCATATATATACACAATTTCACGTTATGTAATCATACAACATATATCAGCCATATCTCTGTAATCTAAATATATTTTCATAACAACTTATCTTGATTTCAAACTATTTCATATTTAAGCTTAAAAAACTAAAGTATTTGAAATATCATCTTTATGCAAATAGTACACATGAGGTATATAATTCTATAATTATGAATAAACACATTTATCAAACATTTTCCATATTCATAAATCAATGTCTCATGTCTCTATATATCAATAATCGTCATTTTCATGAATTCCGAGTTCAATTTCATAATTATTTGTCTCGTGTTCAATTTATTCCATGTCGGAATTTTATTCCTTAAAACATTTGAATTATCAATACATATGGATAGTACATTCAAGATGAACAATTATATAATCACAAATGAATTCATTTATCAACCAAGTTCTATACTCATATCTTATCAACTCGTACTTCCTTGTATCACATAATTCCATGTAACACTTACCAAACTTTGTCAAATTAGTGAACGTCTTACGAAATTGAGTACTTCGTTTTCTCAATGCCATAGTTCAACTATGGTCTTACACATCTTCACATAATGATGCCATAGCCCAGCTATGGTCTTACACATATTCATATATCGATGCCATAGCCCAGCTATGGTTTTACACAAATCACATATCTCACCGATGCCATATCCCAGATATGGTCTTATACGGAAATCACTTGTCACTTGTCATTTGTAGCCGAAGCTACCACTATTCACTGATCAGGTAGCCGGAGCTACCATTTTTCACTGATTAGGTAGCCGGAGCTACCACTTTTCATTGATCAGGTAGCCGGAACTACCACTTTTCACTGATCAGGTAGCAGAAGCTACCACTTTTCATTGATCAGGTAGCTGAAGCTACCACTTTTCACTTGTCATTTGTCATTGATCAGATAAGTGTAGCCGAAGCTATCACTTATCACTTTCACTTTTCCTTGATCAGATAAGTGTAGCCAAAGCTATCACTTATCACTTGTTGCCATGGTCCAGCCATGGTCCAACCATGGTCTTTTCCTTCAATTCATCTTGTCACTGAACTGAAATGCTCAATTTGATCATTTATTCAATTTTCATGCTTTTACATTATTCACGATTTTATCATCAATACATATGAAATAACACATCATGAAATTCATAAAATTAACAAATAATCACTAAAATTTAGCCATATAAACTCACAAGTTCAATTTTTGTATTATAACGATAATCATAATTTCATAATAAATATACCAAATAAAACATTATATCATTTCTAATCCAACTCTTATCGATTATAATCGGGCATGTGATCAATTTATACACAAGTCATTCATATATTTTTGTATATTTTCCTCCTCCTCCTCTCCATCCACATCTTTAGTATAAACAACACACTTGTAGGTAACATTATCCATAATTTTCACTATCTACTTATGTGAATATTCAAGCTGTCCATCTGTATCATAGTCACTAAATTATTTTTATCTTGAGCTACAGAACTCCAAATTAAGATCCATAAATTTTCCCAGAAACTAGACTCATATCTATTCTTACCATAAAAATTTCATAATTTTTGGTTGGGCCAATTAATACAGTTTATTCATTGAAGTCTCCCCTGTTCTGCTGTCTGACAGTTTCGACCCTTCTTTACTAAAAATTAATTATCTTCTTGTACAAGATTCGAATGATGTCTTCGTTTGTTTCTCTTGAAAATAGACTCATTCAGGATTCTAAATATATAAATTTAAGCCTATAATTATTTTTATCCAATTTTTTATGATTTTCCAAATTCAAAACAGGGGAACCCAAAATCATTCTGACCTTGTCTCACAAAAGTTATTGTATCTCATGATTTACAATTCCATTCTTACATAATTTCTTTTATAAGAAACTAGACTCAATAAGCTTTAATTTCATATTTTATTCATCCTATAATTCGATTTTTAAAATTTTTTGTGATTTTTAAAAGTTAAACTATTGCTGCTGCCCAAAACAGTTTTAGTGCAAAATGTTGATTTCCATTTTACCCCAAATTTCACAATTCATACAATTCAGTCCTTGCTCAATTAATCCCTCAATTAAGATAATTTTATCAATTAATACTTTTTATAGACATTATAAGTTATTTCATGACTATTGAAATTCATAATTTCCACATAAAACTCTAACTTCAAACTCTTTTACAATTAGGTCCCAAACATTCACTTTCTATTCAATTCTTTCAATAAAATCAGAATATAAACAATTTAAAGCTCTAATTCCATGCCAAATCATCATATACTTCCAGCACTCATCCATAACAACTTCAAAAATTAGACATGGAATCAAAACTAATGAAATAGTAAGTTGACCCAATTGTAAAAGTCCAAAAACATAAAAATGTCAAGGAGAAAGCAAGAATTAAACTTACATGAAGCTAGAGTATGAAAACAAGCTTGAACCCTCCTCCATGGCTGTTTTTCAGCTGATGAATATGAAGAGAAATGAAGAGAATTCTAGATATTCCAATTTAGTCCCATTTTTATTTAGCCAATTTTGTCAATTTTCCAATTTTGCCTTTATTTCACCCATTTCCTGATTTTTTCAGCTATTGCAGCCTAAAATATCTCCTTTGGGCTTATTTTCACTTTAGGTCCTTCCTCATTTGACAATTGAGCTATTTAATCCTTTTAGCAACTTTTACACGCTTTTCAATTTAGTCATTTTTATTTAATTAACCACCCAAACGTCAAAATTTTCTGACTAAATTTTATTACTACATCACCAACACTCCATAAATATTTCTAAAAATATTTATGGCTTGATTTATGAAGTCGAGGTCTCGATACCTCATTCTCGACCCAATTTACCTAATTAATTCTTTTAAATCACCAAATTCACTAATTCAAAAATGCTTTTATATTCACATTTGACTCATAGGTATTAATTTATTAAATTTTCAACTCACCCATTGGATTTAGTGATCTCAAATCTCTATTCTCGATACCACTGAAAATTAGGCTGTTATAGGTTTGATGGTGACAATTTTCAACGATGGCAGAAAAAGATGCACTTCTTATTATTAACTTTGAATATTGCTTATGTTTTGGATACTACAAGACCTGAAGAAACTGAAAACAAATCTGTTGCTGCAACCCGAAAAAGAAAAAAAATGGGACAATGCTGATTACATGTGCATGGGCCATATATTGAATGGTTTATTTGATGGTTTGTTCGACACCTACCAAAACGAGGTCACCGCTAAAGAAATATGAGACAAATTGGAGACAAGATACATGACCGAAGATGTTACAAGTAAGAAATTTCTTGTTAGTCGTTTCAATAATTATCAAATAGTTTATGGTCATTCTGTTATGAAATAATTTCGTGATATTGAAAAGATGTTGAATCAATTCAAGCAATATGATATGAAAATGGATGAAATGATTGTTGTATCCTCCATAATAGACAAACTTCCTCCATCTTGGAAAGACTTTAAAAGAAGTCTAAAACATAAGAAAGAGGAAATATCTCTTGAGGCTTTGGCAAATCATCTTCGTATTGAAGAAGAATATCGAAAGCAAGATCAGAATCTAAATTCAGAAAATTCCAAGTGCATGTTATAGAGGAAGTACGGACTACTAAACCGTTCAAGAGAAAGTTCAAACGGACTGATAGAGCACCTAAGTTCAAAAAGAAACAAAAAGGCTCATGCTATCATTGTGGTAAGCCGGGACATTTCAAGAATGAATGTCGATTTTTAAAGAAGAAATCATCTTCTAAGGCTAATAATAACGAAAAGTTAGTTGCAATGATATCTGAAATTAATATGGCACAAGATGATAATACATGGTGGATTCATACCAAACATGTGTGCAAAGACAAAAGCATGTTCACAAAGTTCACACAATGTGAAAATGACAATGTCTTGTACATGGGAAATTCTTCCACCGTAGCAATCAAAGACAAAGGGTCTGTTGAACTACAATTCACTTTTGGAAAGGTTTTAACCTTAAATGATGTATATTATGTACCAGAAGTTAGAAAGAATTTAGTGACTGAAAGTCAGTTGAATAAGTTTGGTTTCAAACTTGTTTTTGAGGCAAATAAGTTTATTTTGTCTAAGGGAGGAATTTTTGAAGGGAAAGAGTATATGTATGAGAGTATGTTCAAACTGAATATTATTAATAAGAATAAAAATGATATTTCTGCTTATATGATTGAATTTTTTTGTTTATGGAATTATAGATTAGATAATTGGAATTATAGAAAATTGAATGGCATGTATAAATTATATTTAATTCATGTTTTTAATAATAATATTGAAAAATGCAGTACATGTATGTTGTCTAAAATTACAAGAAACCTTTTTCTCAAGGTTAAAAGAAAAACAAAATTGCTTGATTTGATACATAGTGATTTATGTGACATGCATAATACTCCTACATTAGGTGGAAAGAAATATTTTGTTACTTTTATTGATGATTTTTCTAGATATTGTTATGTATATTTATTGCATTCAAAAGATGAAGCGCTTGATAAATTTAATGTTTATAAGTCTGAGATTGAACTTCAGTGTGAATCATTTATCAAGTGCTTAAGATCGGATAGAGGTGGAGAATACTATAATCCAAGTTATTTTGAATCCACAAGGATTGTCTATCAAGTTTCAGCCCCTTATACACCACAACAAAATGGTGTAGCTGAAAGGAAAAATAGAGTCTTGACTGCAATGGTAAATTCAATGTTATCATATTCAGGTCTTAGACAAGGTTTTTGGGGAGAAGCTATTTTAACAGCTTGTCATATATTGAATAGAGTTCCTAATAAGGAAACTAAAATAACCCTCTATGAACAAGGGAAGAAAAACAAACCAAACTTTAATTATTTGAAGGTCTGGAGTTGTAGAAATATTGTCAAAGTTCCAACACCTAAATGTAAAAAGTTAGGTGAAAGAGGAATTGAATGCATATTTATAGGATATTCACATAATAGCAAGGTATATAGCTTCATAGTAATTGAACCAAATGATTCAATTTCAATTAATATTGTTATTGAATCAAGAGATGCTATTTTTGATGAAAATAAATTTAATTCTATATCAAGACAATTACAGCCACAACAATTGATTCATTCTTCAAATGAGAATGAGATTCCATTGAAACAAATTGATAATAATGATGAATCTTATCAAGAATTAAGAAAAAGTAAGAGAATTAAAAAGGTCAAAGATTTTGGACCAGATTTCATTATGTTTCTTGTAGAAGGAAAAGGTGAAAGTATATGCAATAAGATACCTTATTGTTATAATACAGAATCTGATCCTATTACATTTGAAGAGGCAATGAAATCTCAAGACTCTACTTTTTGGAAAGAAGCAATAAATGATGAAATGGATTCAATAATGGGAAATCAAACTTGGATATTAGTTGATCTTCCTCCGGGTTCCAAACCAATAGGTTGTAAATGGATCTTCAAAAAGAAAATAAAGGTCGATGGAACCATTAATAAGTTTAAAGCAAGGTTGGTAGCCAAAGGTTTTACACAAAAACAATGTATTGATTACTTTGATACCTATGCTCCAATAGCAAGAATTGCTACAATTAGACTCTTAATATCACTTACCTCTATATATAATTTGGTTGTTCACCAAATGGATGTTAAAACTACATTTTAAATGGTGAATTGGAAGAGGAAGTGTACATGGAACAACTAGAAGGATTTGTTGTTCTAGGACAAGAGCATAAGGTATGTAAGCTTGTTAAATCTTTATATGGGCTTAAACAAGCACCAAAACAATGGCACCAAAAGTTTGACAATGTTATTTTAGCTAATGGCTATAAAATAAATGAATCTGATAAGTGCATATATAGCAAATTTGAAAATGGAAAAGGTTTCATAATTTGCTTATATGTAGATGACATGCTCACTTTTGGCATGGATTTGGAACAAATAGAAAACACAAAGAAATTCTTGTCAAACAACCTTGCTATGAAAGATGTGGGTGTGGAAGATATTATTCTTGGGCTTAAAATAACCCTAAATGAAAGCACTATAGCTTTATCACAACACATTACATTGAAAACGTGCTTAAAAAGTTTGATCTTTTCAACTGTATACCAGCATCTACACCCATAGATCCTCAAATAAAATTAGCATCTAATGCTAGTAGGAAAATTGATCAATTGAAATATGCAAGTCTAATTTATTGTCTTATGTACATAATGACTTGTACAAGACTAGATATTGCATATGCTGTTAGGAAATTGAGTAGGTACACAAGTAATCCAAGTAGTTTACATTGGCAAGCTTTGAATAAAGTACTTATGTACTTAAATAAAACTACTAATTATGGATTGTATTATAATGGATATCCTCCAATTTTGGAAGGATATTCGGATGCTATTTGGATTAGAAGTTTGGAAGATCATGCATCTACTAGTGGATGGATCTTCATTCTTGGTGGAGGAGCCATTTCTTGGGGGTTCTAAGAAACAAACATGTATTACTGATTCCACCATGACAATAGAATTTATTGTATTAGCAGCTACAACTAAAAAAGTAGAATGGTTAAGAAATTTACTTTATGATGTACCTTTATGGCCTAAGCCAATTTCACCTATTTCTATCCGTTGTGATAGTGATGCTACTCTAACAAAGGCATATAGCCAAGTATATAATGGAAAGTCTAGACACATTGGATTAAGACATAGTTATGTCTGACAAATAATCTCTAATGGAGTTATTACTATTAATTATGTCAGGTCAAGTGAAAATTTGGCGAATCCTTTGACAAAAAGTCTTGATAGAGATGAAATAAAAAAGACTTTAAAAGGGATGGGATTCAAGCCCACTAATTAGAGTCACTTATGATGGAAACTCGACTCAACGCTTGGTATAACATCAAGTCTTGAGTTCAATGATTCAAAGTACATCATTAGTATGTGACTGTTAGCACTATAAATAAATCCATCCTAAGATTAAAGTGCTAGGTACCCGTAATGAGAAGGGAAGGATGAGTAATGTACTCTTAATGGACCCATAACATAAATATGTTAGAGTGTTATAATTATGGGAACACTCTTGATGGGATCTACCTATGTGAGTGGAAGTGTGGCCGCTTCTAGGAGTTCAAGGGCTTGGCTCTGACAGCACTAATCAAAAGAGGACACAGACACATGGCCATAATAGTGTCTCTGGATACTATGCATCGACTGATGTTGAAATCATTGTGTGAGATGTGTTCGGTTAATCAAATGAAATAGTTGGTTCAAAGCTTAGTCTACCATGCAATTTCGATTAACTTTAACATGTTTTCACTAAGTGAAGGTTCAATTGTAAGATACATTCATTTATGCAAATTGATTTCCAAGAATATCAAAATCCAAAATATTTTGAAAATAGGGGGAGATTGTTGGAACATTTTCAAATATTTATAGTGTTACAATAACTATAAATGAATGAGTGTAATTAATCAAAAGATTATATTATTTGATTTTTTGAAAAAGAATTATAACTATTTTAATAGAGATTTGATACACGCCTTGGAGCCTTGTCCTATTTTTTCTTCTATTCGAGTTCTATTCATGTGTTCGAGATTTTCCTTATCGGAGATTTGTATTAACAATTTATGGTGATCTAACTTTATAATTTAATCCTTGGACTAGATTAAATACTCAAATCAACTAAATTACTTATCATGGACTCAATTAATTTATAACATAACTCCATAAATATCTTTATTAATTATTACAGAGTTGGTTCATTAAAACGAAACGTGAAATCGTACATTTCGACACCACTATACCAAGTTGTTATAAACAACTGGGCACCAGTGATATGACTAAGAGCATCAAAATTTTACCCTGCAAGCATTGAAGGGATCACCAACTACTTGAGTCTACTTGAGCGTGCAACAAGAAGTTAGACTTTAAATTTGGCAAGTAGTCTTGAAAGTTTTGCACGGTATTACTTTTATATTTTTCCAAAGCCTCTTCGTGACTCTTCACCAGATTAGCCATAGAAAGTTTTTGTTGCTCATCCATATTTTTCATGGTCACTTCTAAGATATTTTTACATATCTTTTTCAGAAAGGGTGAAATGTTCTTGTAGTCTCATATTTTACTCAAATAATTTCTTGTTTTCTTTACCCAAGAGCTTATATAAATTGCGAGCCTTTTCTAGTGCCCGCACGATAAATTGATAAGCATTTTTAGTCTCTTTCTTCTTCGCTTTTGTTTCATCAATACCCACAGCGAGCCCCATACTGACCATGCCAGCTTCAGCTAAGGCTAATTAGAGCGATAGTATAAGCTCCTGTAAGGAACATTTCCTTATACAGTTGGACGATACATATAGCTAAATATGCTTTTTTGCTTCTTCGGGCATTGAGTTTTTCCACTATTTACTCACCTCAATAGGATTGTAAGGAAACTTTTGCATGCTGAGATGCTTGCACTACGGAAATAATGTTCCTGCCTTACCACTAGAATCGATAAATTTCATAGAACCATCAAGAGGGCCATGATAAACAATTACCCCAAATATATCTTCAGTTGTTGGTCTTGGTGATGGGTAAAGATCAGTAGGAGAGCTAGGGGAAAATGAATCATAGTAGAAACTGTAGAAATAGGTACCATATCACCAGATCTTACAGTGCGATCTTTTCCTTTCTTTCAGTGAAGCTCCCTTACAGGGATGCACTCGTCTTTGCTACTAAAAATGATGTTGGCAGTCGCAGTAGCAATTTTCCTCTTCTTCTTACTTCTTGCACTTCTTTCTCCAGTGGAAGTGCTAGAGGGACCACCTCGCACACTTTGATTGAATAATCGCACATCTATAAATTCGTCGATCTCCCTAAATAAATTGGTGGATTCCTTTTAATTCTCTTCAGCAGCGCAAACTGTGTCTATATCACCAAGAAGTCTATTATCAGCACCAGTTCGCATCACTCTCTGGATCCCCTACAAGTTTAGAGAACTACATATGATACTTTAATTTACAAAAGCTATAAAAAATAATTCTTAAGTTCCTCTTCTTCCCTAAGAGTATAAGCCCCAAATCATCAGTGGCTCCATGTGGCCACATGAACTGCACAAGCAATACCCTCACGATGTTTGCACCATTACCAACATCAATAAGTAATCATCCATCAAGACTCAGATTTAAGAAGCAATGCTGCAGCACATTTTTAATAGTTAACACTTCCTCCAAATCTAGTACATGACCCTTGCGAAGTCTGTAATATTGACTCCACCCTATTTCAGATATAATCTCTCATTTTTTCAGGCACATACTCTTATTAGGTTTTGACATTTTAGTTGGAAAATCAACGATTTAGGCGAAGGCTCAATGACCAGTTTGAGATGATTGATTCTACATTTTTCTGAGGAGAGAAATAAAACAAACCCACTGAACCTCCTCGATTACACACGTTCAGTTGGTACTAATTCTGGAAAATAGCGATCAATGACACTTCCTCTTACCGATTGTATTCAATGAAATATGTCATTGCGACCCACCATGAAAAGCCAGATAACTATCTCGAAACTATCCTGTATTCATCAAGAAGATGGTAGAAGAAAAGGGTGGAGTGGTGAATGGAAACCTGTTTCTATTATGTGCAATGGAAATAAGAAACTTCCATTAGTGGTGTTGCTTAATCAATTTGGGTAATTGAATTACCCGAGCAACCAAAACACGATTCATATATTCCTTTTTTGTGGTGCAAACGTAAGCCCTTGCCTCCACCGGAGTACTCACTTCATGGTGTTATGAAAAGATACCCTGAATAACACGATCCCTTCCTCTCATCCTAACCATTTTGTTCTAATAAACCCAGAAAAAATACAAGAATGATGGGGAATTTAAGAAATTTACCTCTAAAATTGTCCTTCTTAACTGTGACTCATTCTCCAAATTTTGACTTCAAACAATTTAATTTTTAAGGTTCAGGTAACCTTCTTTTAAAGGGATTTTACACTTTAAGGATTCCTATATCCGAGAATAATGGCACAATCAACTATGCACAACTATATCACTCCTTAACACGTGGCGAAGTGTACGTGACAAGTTAAAGTACAAAGCGTAGTTAATAAGCTTCTCCTTATATGACCTCTCATCTCGCGAATCAAGTTCTAAGAAAAGTCACTTTATAACTTTTCTTCGAACTAGGTAAGGGACAAATTGTTATGATACTCACTATTATCGACCCGTTACCAACTCGCTACCCGATTACCCGATTGAATCCTGACCTATATTCTAAGGGGTTCGCATGTAAGGTGCTCGCACTTTTCTATAAGACTGTACAATATGGGTTCACACTACTATGTAGATGAACCCACATCTAGAAAACACGTATTAACCCTAGAGTAAGGTATGTGTGGGCGTGTATGAAAACTTACCTACAATATCACATCCGTAAGCAATAATCATATCATATAAATACATAGTTTAACTTACCTAACACTAAAATACTTAACAAAAACTAATATAAAGCTAATTCATGATTTTCATACTCTTTTTTCTTTATGTGATTTAAATATTGTAGTCGTGGTGAGTGAGGGGGACAGTATTCTTGTTTTGTTATAGACAACTGGAGTAGCGCCAATTATTCAACCCCTTTTTATCTTTTATAAATTCCATCCTATGTTTTTTAATTAAGACACATGAAAGCAATGACGTTATTTTAACTTTTTCGTTCCCGCTTTCATATCATTTCATATAAAATGCGCAATATTTATCACGAGCCTAATTATTTTATCAAAAATTACTATAAATTAATCTTTTTATATTAATTATTTTCTAATTATAATATCATTAAATTTTACTATTAGATTATCAATAATTTAAATAAAATATATTATATTCAAAAGATTTATTCATGATCCAATTCTACTCATAAAATGACTCAAATGTTCCTCTAAAAATATTATATACCTTTGAACTATTATGTAGCTGAAACAAATATCGATTAATAATTTTTTTAATCATACAATAGTTTAAAAATATATAAATTTTTTGGATAATTGAATTTATGTATGAGTTAGATTAGTTTATACGTAAATGAATTGAGAATGATATATTTTGTTCAAATTATCAATAACTTGAAGGTAAATTTTAATAGTATCATGATTTGAATAAATTTTTTATATATAAAATTTAATTTAAAGAAATTTTTAGTAAAAATGATTAAAATGAGGATGTAATATAAGGTTTGTAGTTGTTTGAATTTAATGATATTATAAAAAGATTAATTTATAAAAAAATAACTAATAAAAAGATTATTATAATATTAATAAAAGATTATTAGAAATGTGGGACACTGCGAGTGGTTGGACTTGTCTTTCACTCGCCCCAAAATCCAAACAAAATCTAGACATTCCTTCCACCTTCTTTCTTTATTGTTAGTTGTTGGACCATCATATACAAATATTATAATGATTTTATATTAAAAAAAATTATTCCCACGTTTTTTTTTTCAAATCATTTTAAAATATATAGAAATATCAACATTTTTTAACTTTGTTGACACACGTCAATATTTAATTAGTTTTTTAAAATTAAAAATCATTAAAAATATTTTAAAAAATATAAAATTTTAAAAAAATATTTTTTTTAAATTTTAAAAAATTAATTAAATATTGGTATGTTATCCACATGGCAATCTACATGTATGCGATGTCATCAAAGTTAACAAATATTAATTTTTCCATATATTTTGAGATGATTTGACAAAAAATATAAGTTTAAAGGCTAAAAAAGTCAAAAAGAAAAATAAATGAAGGGCTAGAATGACTTTTTTGTAAAGTTAGAGGGTCAAAAAAGTCATTATGCCTAAATTAATTAACATTTCAAGTATTTTAATGGTGGTCATTAACCATTTTTTTTTAAATTTAAGGTAAGGTGGCTATTGCTATTAATAAATTTACGTTTGGTTATTTAACTTTAATAAAATAATTGTTGAACTAGCTGTTAAAATCATTGTTTTATGGCCTTCTATGTTTACACTATTTGCACTAATCGAAAGCTCTCATTCCCTTTTTCTTATACATTTAATTTTTTAAATGAAACAACTTTGAGTGTTACGAATCTTTGATATTGATTGTTAGATTGACTTGGGTATAAGGTATGTTTTTCTATTCGTCGATAGATACTGATTCATCATACCAATCGTTTAATTGATGCTTGGAACTTACAAATCAGACTTTTTTATATATATAAAAAAAATTAATATCCCAGTGACTTAAATAAAAAATTTTAAATAGTTCATTTTTTACGTTTTTTTACTCCAATATTCATGTGAGATTATATATTCCCTATTTTTTAAAATAAAAACTAGGGTGTATTGTAGTCAGCATCAAACCAATAAGTGTATCATTTTTGTTTTGATATTAATATGTATCAGTATGAGTATATTTCAATATATTATTATATAACTTAAATTAAATTAAATTAAATTTTTAATTTTAAAAATTAAATGATGATTAATTCATTTAATTATTTATTAAATAAGGATGTTTTAATTTTTTTAAATTAACATTTACTCTGCCCATTTTAATTTTAGTTGCATTTTAGTTCTAGTTTGGTCACTCAACTATTAATTCTATTGATTTAGTTACTCAACTTTTCGAAATTAAGTATTTTAATCACTCTTGCCATTAACTGAACAAAAAATTATGGCCAATAAAAAAAGTTGAAATTTTAAAAAATTGAGTGACTAAGTTGAAAAAAATTAATGGTTGGATGATAAAAATAGAATCCAATATATAGTTGAATGTAATTTTTCTTTTATGATTTTGTTTTCTATGATTGTGGTGTTTCATGCATAAACTTTCTTTTTATATTCTTTAGTTTATCTATAAGTTTGAAAGCCTCAAATTTAAGTATGATCATGTTTCCCATTTATGATTATCTTCAATAATTGTGATACATTTATTTATTTTTATTGAAAAGCATGATTGGCTTTTTGTTTATTTACGTGTAGTAAATGAAGGTTAATAAATATATAAAAATTAAAATTATATATATATATTAATTTTATTATAACCAGGATAAATGATTTTTAATATTTTAATGAAAAATTGTAAACTCTGAAAATGAATACTAGTATAAAATATAAAGAAAATAGAAACTATAATTGTTTTTGATGTTATATACCACGTAGCCGCGCTGACTTTTCATCAATTATCTAATCAAAATCCTTGCATCAACCTAAATTAAATATATTTATCTGTCTATTAAAATATGAGTATGTGAAGATAAATTTCAACTTTTAAAATAATAAAAAAAAGAAATTATTTATGTGCAGAATAAATTATAAAATGAAAATAATAGCTAATTAAGTCACAATTCGATTTGTATGTACATTATTGTTAATGTAAAATGACTTGAATTTAAGTATACTGAAAATCATTTTGTGTTCATCATACCGACTTGTTATTAATATTATGTACTTAGAAGCAAATAACGTTGATTATGAATGTATATTATATGTAACAAACAAAATTTTAAAACACTTTATTTATTGCAATGTGCATATATCTGATTGGTAGCTTTATTATATATAGATATGACTATGAATAGTTGAATCATATAAAATTTTGTACAAATTAAATATATTTATTTGTTGTTTTATGAATGAAAATATAGTAAAAGTCGTGGAAATTTTTATACTAGAAGTTAAATTGTTTGTTTCCTTTATTTAAAAATAGACTAATTATTCCATGTATATTAGATTAAAGAGCAAATTGATCCATTTGTTAAAAGTTTCATCTATCTCCACAGTTAAAAACTGGTCTTTGCACATTAAGATGAGGTATACGTGGCATGCCACATGTAACTATTTGATTATTCCATCAGACATGTTAATTTTTAACAATAGAAATGGATGAAATTTTTAGCTTAAGCGATCAATTTGCTCTTTGATCTAACATATAGGGACTAATTTGACCATTTTTTAAGGGGCAAAATACAATCTAACTCCTAATATAGGAGTTTCTATAGTACTTTTACCATAAAATTATATATTTTGAAATTGAAACCTTTACATTTAGTATCACCGGAAGCTATGCTACAACAACACTAAATTTACTTTCAAATAAATGCAAAGGCCTTGAAGAACTTTAACTTGATTATGTATTTGTTAATAACCTGGATGGATTAACAAAGCAATAATAGAAAAAGCAATGCATCACTTGTAGCACTTATACAATTAAGAATAATATATGATTGGATGAGTAACAAAATAATCAAATTGGAAAAAAAATTCACCAATCTTGCACAAATTTTTTTGTGAACATAAATCCAATTTTAGGTAATGACTAATTTCATGTATATATAGTTCAAAAATTGTAATTGATAGATGGAAGACAATTGACTAGAATTTAATGCCATTTACCTAATAAAATATAACAGCTAATTTAGATAGAATTACTCATAAATAGAACCAAACTATTATTTTTTATGTTGTAATATAAACTTTAGTATTTTATACTTAATTTTTTGGGTAAATTACATCAACAGTTACTCAACTTTGATGTAGTTAACAAAACAATCACTCTGGTTTCAATTCAGTCACTCAACTTTTGAAAAATAACAAAACAGTCCTTTTAACCATTTTCCATTACAGATGTAAAGAAAAAGTGACATGGCATTTAACGGAGGATTAGCTGTAATTTAAACAACCTCATAGCCTTATTGGGTAGCAAAAAAGAAGAAATGAAGAAGAAGAAGAAGAAGAAGAAATGGACATACCCTAGCTACAACCGTTTTGTTCCTCCAAGGTGGAGCCACCACTCAGTTCGCTGTTATCTATTGAATCTCTGTCCCTTTTTTTCTTCTCTTCTCCTCTCTTTTTCTTTTTTTTCTTAACTCTAGTCACTATCGTTCATGGCCTTCTCTGGCCAATCGTTATCACCAAATGGCTCCCCTTTGCCTCTTCTTAAATCTCACTTTATATTTCTGAATAGGCCTTCAAAATCCCAAGATTAAGACCTTAAAGCTTCGAACAAGGCTTCAACAGATCTTCACCGTCCACCGTCTGATCACCACCATATTTCGACCACAGCTTTTCTTTGACCAACCATGACTCTTGCCCACTCGGATCATCGAATTGGTGACTTTTGATCTCTTCTTTTTTTAGTTTTTTTTATTTCTCTCTTTTGATGCAGGCCAATTTGGGATTCTTGTTCTTTTTTTGCTATTTTGATTTTGGATGCTTACTATTTTCTATTTTTGTTTCAACTGATTTTTGTTGTTTTGTCGTAGATTTTGATTTGAAGCTTCAGAACATTACCACAAGCAGAAGTTTTGACCAAACCGATGTCGATGAACAGGCTGTGATAGGATCCCCCTTGATGTTAGCCCAAGAGTCGTTTTGATGCCAGCCTCAATATTTTTACCATAGATTTTCAATTTCACTACCATGGAAAAAAATCAAGCTTGATGGTAGCTAAGAGCTTTTCTAGGTTCCATCTGCCAAAATTTTGTTCCCATTCTGGGGCCTAATTTTAGGTAAATTTTGGGTAAATTCAATGTCAATTTGCTATGTCAGCTAATTGGGTTTCCAACGTGACAAGTTAATTGGCCACATCAACTAGGTAACTTGCTACATCAGTGGTCCTATTAAGACAGTAACAGAAATATTTATAGACTCGGTCTACGAAAATAGGGTTCTAAAATCGTATTTTTTCATACACTAAAAATTGGGCCATTACAGTTCTCCCCCTTATGAAATTTCGTCCTCGAAATTTACTTGAGAACAGATAAGGGTACTGAGATCTTATAGCTTCTTCCAGTTCCCAAGTAGCCTCTTCTACACCATGACAATGCCACAAAAATTTCACCAACGCCAAGCATTTATTTCTCAATTCTTTCATTTCTTGAGCTAATATTTTTACATGTTCCTCGCCATAAAACAAATTACATTGTAACTATATGTCATGGGGAGTTAAAACATGAAAGGGGTCAAATTTGTATCTTCCTAACATCAACACATGAAAAACATTATGGATCTTGTCCAATTCTAGAGGTAGAGCTAATTAATATGCTACAGGCCCAATTCTTTCGAGAACTTCAAATAGTCTAATGAACCTCGGATTGAGCTTCCTTTTTCTCCCAAATCACAAAACTTTCTTCCAAGGTAAAACTTTCAGAAAGACTTTATCGCCAAATTGAAACTTGATATCCTTTCCTTTCAGGTCGGCATAAAATTTCTTTATATTAAGTGCAACTTTTAAAGAATCTCAAACAGTTCTAACTTTATTTTTCGTTTCTTGCATTAAGTCTGTCCTTGCTATTTTTCCTTCGCTCAAGTCTACCAGCACAGAGGAGTTCGGCAATTACAACCATATAAAGCTCCGTAAAGTACCTTTTTAATGCTAGATTGGCAACTATCGTTGTAGGAAAATTCGACTAACGATAATAATTTTTTCCCAACTTTCCTCAAATTTATTTATACAACAACACAACATATCTTCAAGTCGCTTGGATTGACCATCGGTCTGAGGGTGACAAGTTATACTGAAATTCAACTTAGTACCCAAAGCTTCATGCAATTTAACCCAAAATCCGGAGGTAAACCTCATATCTCAATCCAAGATGATAGATAATAGCACACAATGCAATCTCACAATTTATGAAATGTACAATTCAACCAATTTTTTCAATTAATTATTAACTCTCACTAGGATAAAATGAGTGGACTTCGTCAACTTGTCAACAATCACCCAAATTGAATCTTTTTTTTTTGACAATAACGACAATCCTGTTACAAAGTCCATGGTGACTCGCTCCCACTTCCATTCAAGAATCATTATATGTTGCAATAATCCTAACGAAACTTGATGTTCTGCCTTAATTTGCTGACATACTAAACACTTAGCTACGTATTCGGTTATCTCCTTTTTCACGCATGCCCACCAATACAATGGTTTCAAATCATTATACATTTTGATGTCACCCGAATATATTGCATAGGTACTGGTTTGAGCCTCATGGAGAATGTCTCGCTTCAACTCCGAATCATTCAGCACATACAACCTATCATGAAAGTATAAACTCCTTTCATCACTTATACTAAATTCATTGGTTTGCTCATTTTCAATCAGCTTCTACTTAGCTTCCAGGTTGCTCTCACTTTTTTGCAATTCCCAAATCTTGTAAAGAAATATGAGTTTAGATCTCAACTCAGCTAAAATAGAGTCATATCGCTCTAAAATCAAATGTGCATTCATCGCTTTCAAAGTGAACAGGGACTTTTAACTTAAAGCGTCAGCCACAATATTAACCTTTCTCGGGTGGTAGTCGATGATTAAATCATAATCTTTAAGTAATTCAAGCCACTTGTGTTGTCTCAATTTCACATCAGCAAATACTTCAAACTCTTGTGATCGGTAACGACGTGACATTTTTTCTCCATACAGGTAGTGCATATTAGGAAATGTGCCCATATTGTAATAAACATGTAATTATTTTCTATGTATCTGAACGATGAATAAATAAATAAAGTTAATTTCACATTTCACTATTATGTCTTTTGTGTTTCTCTCTTTCATGTTTTGCAAATATAGCAAAATTGTGGTAAGCAAATATTAGCTTATTGATTGCCTAAGTTCAAACTAATGGTTAGTGGCAATGTAAGAGCATTTACATTGTGAGAAAGACAACTTAGTTCATTAGATTCTCTAAACAAATATGTAATCCCGTAAAAAAAAATCAAAGTGAGCATTTGATTTAAACACTTAGAAGGATTATTATGTTGCCTATAATTCCAATTATGGAGATGGCTAGTCTTGGCTATCGGAGTATTGACTCCGCGAGTAAAGATATAGATGTATTCATTGGAATAATGATACATTAGACTAGACCCAAGATGAATTGATTGTGAATCTATTTGTAAATTGATTCACTTGTGACATTCATGGTGTGATTTACCTAAATCTTGAGTTAGCCACTGACCATGGGTATGTAATTCCTTTGATATAAGTGGAGGCTTATGCTGTAAAGATAATCAAGTCCATAACCGATATTTTGGGTACATGACTTGTGTATGGCATGACTTTACTAGTAACAATAGAATTCATAAATAAAAGTGATATATTAGTTGACACATATGACAAATAAAAACATATACTTCACAAACTATGTATTTATTGATAAATGTTGTTTACCTTGTCACCAACAGAAATATGTATGTGTTGGTCACTCTGGGATGTAAAAACGGTATTCACCACCAGGCCCAGGATTGCAGCAGTAGGCAACTACCAATCGACATCTTATTCTATTGCGTTGCTCGACAAAGCTCCCGATATAACATAGACGACACGGTAGATCCTCAACTTAGTTTTGTATAGTCACTGAAGTTCACTAAATGTAGAAGCCGGCTTACGTGCACCAAATTTCTAGATTTATCAGGCATTAAAATGCCCATGATTAACCTCATGATGAATGCTCGGACGTATTGTTGTATGACCTCCTTCATTGCGTGGTCGGGAAGCTTATTGAAATTTCTCTCCAACCAATTGATTGATATCCAACCACCTTCGTATCTGTTCAGAACCTTCCCCAACATTCCCATGTAGAGGTCCACTCTCCCTCGAACCACCGCTGATCCTGTGATGATTGGCTCATCCACCGGTAGACCGAGCTGTGATGATACGTTTTAAGTGTGATTGTATACTCACTACATGGAAGGTGGAAAGTGTGTGTTTCGAGCCTCCATCTTTCCACCAACGCGCTGATTAGTGTAGGATTGAGTTTGCAACCCCCTTGCATGCAAGACACATGCAAGAATCCAACCTCTTGCAGGTACCCACAAATTTCAGGGATCGGAGGCTCCCTCTTATTATGTATAAACGCCTCCAACAGACGATCGTCCGCCTATTTGTAACATAAAAAAATATTTAGATTTATCAAAAAAAATGAACATAATTAAAAAACAAAATTTTAAATTTCGTCTTACCATTGTTAATTCGGCAGCAAAAATATGGTTGTTGTTGAAGCGGATTAGAGAGGCATCCATTTTTGAGAAATTGATCCGAACAAATAAAATACGATATAATTAAAAATAATAATATTTTAAAATGAAATATAAATAAACGTCGAATAAAAAGCTTAAGAGAGTTGAGAGAGTTTGAGAGAAGGATGTGAATGAAAAAAATGGAATTTGGGGGCATTTATAGGTTAAAAAAAATACAGTTGGGGGATTTTAATTTTTTTTTTTACTGTTTAGTGTGGCAACGGTCAAAAGTCGTTGCATTTTACCGTTGATGGAAAGCATGTCCAGCTGGACAAGCTTTCCTGCCATCTGTACGAAAAGCGCGCCGAATTAGACGCGTATTCACTTTCTCACTTTTAAAAACAACTTATTTCCCTAATTAAATTTTAAAATGCCCCAAAAGGCCAAATGAAAAAGAAATCGGCTTATTCTTCTAATTTAGCCTACATTTTTAATGAATGGCAAATAAACAATTTAATTTAAATAATAATATAACTATATGATATGTTTAATTTGTATATAATTTCTTGTTAGACTTATTTAAGATTATTATTTTTATCTATACATATTTGGTTTTAAGGAATTGAAGAGAATTTTAATAATAAAATATGTTAGGATCGTCCCGATTAAGCAACGAACAAGTAAAAATAGTAGAAGAAATTGAGAAGATGAACACACAAATTTAACGTGGAAAAACCCCTCAAAAGAGGATAAAAAACCACGGGTAAAGATAATTTTACTATAATGGCAAAAGAATGAAGAGTACAAAAGATGGAGATAAAAACTAAACCCCGAAAACCCGAAAAACAAAGAACCCTCAAACGTAAACACAAAATTCTCTGAATGTGTTATGAGTTCTAATCTAATGGGTGTCTCTTAATTCTAAGATTGTAAAGGAGCCTATTTATAGGCTAAATTAGTAAGTCAAATAAACTATACTAATAAATGCTAAATATATTATACTAATAAATACTAAATCTTCTAGAAAGAAAATATATTTTTGTTTAACTTGACTTGCAAGCAATCTCTTAGAATTTGGGTCACATAATTCTAACAATCTCCACCTTGACACGAATTCTTTCAATGCCATCTTTGCCAAAACCCGCCACGGGCCTATCTTGAACTATGCAGGGAATTAACTGAGTCGAATCTATGCTTAGAAGCTGGAAGACTTCTAGCCTTCGACTTGTGCACTGCCAAATCAAAACTAACCCGGGTCTGATTTTCACGAATACAGTGCCCTAACTTTTCAAAACCTGCATCTAAAAGAGAACCTTTCTTCAACGAAACAGTCATACCTTTTTCCCTCCTATGACCAAGTTGCCTCTGCTTCAAATGAGTTGACTTTGACTCCGTAACGGACGAGGGACGTCCGATTTCACCGGTCACTGTAGAACCTTCCAGAATATAAAGACTGCCGGTTCTTTTACCTTTTAACAAAACGAGAGCTCCACGAGATACTTTAATGTCGCTCGACTCGATGTTGATTCTGCATCCTTTCAACTCTAAAATACTCAAGGAGATGAGATTCTTTCGTAAATCAGGTACATACCTGACATCAAAGAGTGTCCTAATCGTCCCATCGTGTATCCTAATTTTAACAGTACCAATACCGATTATTTTACTAGATGAATCGTTTCCCATGTGCACAACTCCACCTTCAACTGAACTGTATGTGGAGAACCATTCTCTATTGGGACACATGTGGAAAGAACATCCTGAATCTAGGATCCACTCAGACGTAAGCTTGGAGTTATCGCTCGTTGACACTAACAAGAAATCATCACCGCCTTCATCGACCAAATTAGCACCAGCTACATCTTCCTCGTTACTCTCAGCAGCTCTTTTATTTCGCAGTTTATAACAATCTGCTTTGACGTGACCTAACTTTTTGCAATAGCGACACCTTTTGTCTCGTTTCTTTGATGCTACCAAAACGGAAGCTTGTCTATCTGCTTTGCTATTCAAATCAAACTCATTGTCGAGTTTGTCTCTACTCAACAAATGACCCTTCACATCTTCGAACGAGAGTTTGTCTCTGCCATAAATCAGGGTCTCCCTGAAAGACTTGTATAAAGAGGGTAAAGAGCACAATAATAGCATAGCTTGATCTTCATCGTCAATATGAACCTCAACGTTCTTTAAATCATTTAAAAGAGTAATGAATTGACTGATGTGATCTTTAAGAAGCTCACCTTCGTTCATGCGAAACGTAAATAGACGTTGTTTCAACACTAAACGGTTAGCCAGAGACTTAGTCGCATAAAGAGTTTCTAACCTTTTCCACAAGGCGAATGAGGTCTTCTCCATCAATACCTCCTGCAATACTGTATTCGCGAGGCACAACTGGATTGCAGACAGGGCCTTTTCATCAAGCTCTTCCCATTCTGTTTGATTTAGATTCTCAGGCTTTTTCCCTGTAACAACCTTTTTCAAGCCATTTTGAACGAGAATTGCCATCATCCGAACTTGCCACAGATTGAAATTTGTCTCACCATCGAACTTCTCAATTTCAAACCTTGTTGCTGCCATCTCTGACCGGGCTGATCTATGAAAGTTAAACTAGCTCTAATACCACTTGTTAGGATCGTCCCGATTAAGCAACGAACAAGTAAAAATAGTAGAAGAAATTGAGAAGATGAACACACAAATTTAACGTGGAAAAACCCCTCAAAAGAGGATAAAAAACCACGGGCAAAGATAATTTTACTATAATGGCAAAAGAATGAAGAGTACAAAAGATGGAGATAAAAACTAAACCCCGAAAACCCGAAAAACAAAGAACCCTCAAACGTAAACACAAAATTCTCTGAATGTGTTATGAGTTCTAATCTAATGGGTGTCTCTTAATTCTAAGATTGTAAAGGAGCCTATTTATAGGCTAAATTAGTAAGTCAAATAAACTATACTAATAAATGCTAAATATATTATACTAATAAATACTAAATCTTCTAGAAAGAAAATATATTTTTGTTTAACTTGACTTGCAAGCAATCTCTTAGAATTTGGGTCACATAATTCTAACAAAATAAGATAGATTAGTATTTTTTTGTTATAATGATAATAACTTAGTTAATAAAATTTATGATATCTTTTATTTTAGAAAAATTAATAATGATTATATATGAATTAAATTTGTTGAACTATGCCCTTTTTTAGTAATGATTAAAAAGATGTAATCTATATTAATATGAAAAATATAATAATAATTATTATATAAATTTATTTAAATAAGTCAATGTTTATATAAAATTGAATTTAAATATTTTATAAGATCGGTTTTAAAACAATGGCTAAAAAAAAAATTAGCTAATCAATTTTGAATGCAATATTAATTTAATTTATGCTGTAACATGTAAATAAGATATTAGTTGTAATGAAATTTACTAAGAAAATGTAAATAAATTTTTATACAAATTCTTAAAATAAGCAAAATAATAATAAATTTTCCTTTTATCTAATTCATTTCTGTTGTTCAATTTTTTAAAATAATATTTTAATTTTTTACAAAAAGCAACAACCTAAGGAAACCGATGTGATAGTTTGAAAATATTGCTTGGGCTCTTCAACAACCAATTCTAATTCTGATGCCAAACTCTCTATTTATAGGCTAAGAAAAGGGTGCACTTAATTCAATATTTCTACTATTAAATCGGTTTCAAAGGATTTAACCGTGACATTTTTTATACTTCAATATAATTGATTTTCTATAATTCCCAAGCTTTATCTCCTTTGAATTTTTTTTATAAATCAAGGTAATGTTACTTCCATGTTTCTTATAATTGGTAACCTTGAATATATGCATAATCATTTAATATATTTGTGCCCCCTTGGCAAGTAATTATTATTTTTAAATGGTTACCTAATTGAAATTTAAAAATGGTGTTGTTCAATTGGAATCAAGGAGTTATGCGTGATGAGAATCGAGATTGGGTCGTTGGATATAATTGATTTATAGGGAAATGTTAGATTTTTTACGCAAATTTTTGGGGCATTTTAGATGGCCTAAAACTCATCCAACAAAGAGGCCATGACAGGGTGATAATCCAATCGAATAGCTTGGAGGTTGTTAAAGCCATACATGGAAGTGTTTGAAAGACTTCAAATTTTGGGATGATCAAAAGAATACACTATATATTGTCTCAAGAAGGTAAATGGATATTAAGATACATCCTTAGAAAACATAATCAAAGTGCGAATTATTTAATCAAATTGACTTTTGCAAAAAAAAAAAAAGAGGATTTTGAGACCTCTCCAAAACAAGCAGTAGAATTTCTTGAAATAAACTAGGAAAAAGTATTTATATCCCTCAATCTTTTTCCATGTAATTTAGGATAATAATATTTTTTATTCACCGAAAAAACATCCCATATTCTATACATTCATTAAAAAAGAATGCAAGTTAAAAAGTAAATTAGAAGTTCAAGAATATTGTATTCAACGTTTATATAATTACATGTGAATGTCTCATTGAAAAGTAATTAACAACTGTCAAAATGTAATTGGTAACAGAGTTAGGAACTAATTGTTTTCAAAATTATGTTAAAAATTTTTAACACAATATTTAAAACTACTAATAGCCCCTCCTCAACCCATAAATAAGAAAATAACGCATTTTAACGCATTCGAACCCACATTCTCTTAAATTGACAACACAATTTTATATATATTATATATATATAAGAACACGTAACAACATAACATATTCTTACTAAAGTTAGAATAAAAACATAACATATTATAATAAATAAAAAAACCCATCAATTAAATTTCTTTTTTTCTTTTATTTCCCATTTATTCTCATTATCAACTCTATAAATCCTTATTGTAAACACAGCTGAAAAGATATATAAAAAAAGAAGCTAGTGAAAAGACATAACAACTTGGTACGATGAACCCCACTTATGAAACAAGGATTTTGGGTCACTCATTCCCCATCTTCTAGTACTCCATGCCCATTTGCTTGTTGCAAAAATCTCTTTTTTTTTTTTTTTTTCCATCACATGATTTCTTGGCTCAATCATTTCTCCATTGCTAGCACCACAAAGGAAAGGACTTCAAATGAAATTTACAGAACAAGATGGTAAATCAAATTAAACACCCTTCACAAGCAACTAAATTTCAGTCATGGGCAGTCAAGTACTTGATGAGGCTTTAGTCAAAGACTTGAACGTCACAGATGGAGCGAACATAAATGTACCAGCCTCAACTTGGAACGTGTCATAACGAAGGAAAAGCTCTACCAACAACACTCTACACAACAACACCACCAGATTTTTCCCGGCACAAGCCTTGTTATCCGCCGTGGAATCCTCCGTCTCACGCTCATTCGACCAATATACATACTTCAAAAGTTTCTCTCCTTCTTCCCCAGCAAATCTATCAGCCACAAACTCCTCAGGGTTCACAAAAATCTTAGGATCTTTAGTTGCAAATGGCTGATACCCAAATATCATCTCGCCTTTCTTTATCTCAAAGGCTACATCGTGGCTTTCAACTACCAAATCAACCTTAGCTTTACCGTATTGGAATGGAACTGGCGGATCGATCCTTAGGTATTCATAGACCACCGATTTGGCCAAAACCATCTTGTTCAAAGCAGATAAAGTGACCCCACCTTCAGCCTTGATGACGGCCCTGATTTCATCAGCTAGTCTCTGGTGTAACGTTTGTCCGGCTAATGCAACCCACTTGATCAACCCTGGGAATAGGACTTTCATGCCACCATAAGCATTAAAGGCGGCAAGGAAAATCAGGTTATGGCAAGCTTCGTCTCTTTCAATCCCAAATTCATTTTGAGCTTCATCCAACACCGAGCTTCCGAACTCATAAAACACATCGTACAACTTTTTGTAATCAGATTTAACGAGAAAAAATGGGAAACTAAATGTACGTAACAAAATATCTTCGAAATAACCTAGAATTTTGGGTGATAACCCTAGTGATCCAAGTGGTGCAAGCTGAAACAACAACCATTTGTCAACAAGTTTTGGTCCTTGAGAACCTATCTTTGTTTCACTAGGGTTTTTGTTACAGAACAGGCGAAAAACGTAGTTGAATGACATGGTATCGCTCAGGGTGTTAAAATAAGCTTCTTTTTTGGTAGAAATCTGAGCTTCAAGCTCGTTAAAAAGCTCTGACAAGTCTATTTGGAAGAATGGTATGAACTTATGATGACGGGCTGCGAGAGTAGATAAAAAGAAGGACTTTAAAGATGAATGCTTTGGCTCGGAAGGATCGAGGTAGGCACATACACGATGGCCACCGGTGTAGGCCAGGGAAGGCAAGAAAGTACCGTCAAGAACATCACGTTTTTCGACTTTCGAAGCGTCGAAAAGGACAGAGAAGGAGATAGCATCGAGAAGACAAATAACGTAAGAGCAAGAGGCAATTGGAGGTCCGGGAGGCATATTAGTTTTGAAGACCGTGGATTGGTATTTTTGGATTCGATTCGCAAAGAACTTGTCCCTGCCTTCATTGTAAAAGTATGCTAATCGATCTCGAATTGGACCAAAGAAATGAGGGCCATAGTCACCGGGAATTGGTTTCACCGGCAGCTTTGTCGACGGCAGTGAAGAAGAAGAAGAAGAAGAAGACATTGTTTATGGGCTTAAACGAGGCATATAAATAATTTGGAGAACTACGCCTATGATAGCATATATAGAAGTTGGAAAATGATTTACAGGTTCCAGAAATCTAAAGCTATGAAGTGTGAATGGTACTAATGAATAAAAGTACCCTACCCATTGTTTATGCATGCTCGAGAACGACAGCATTTGTATTTTGCCATGGATTATTTATTTGGATTACCCAAATTATTCAACCGCTTTAACTTTTATAAATTCAACACATTTAATTAATAATTGAAAGCAATTATATTATTTTAACTTTTGGTTATTTAAGGTAAAAATCACAATCTAAACATAAAAAAATAATAAAGAAATTCTTCAAACAAAATCAAGATATTAACAAATGTCTATATATCAATTTTTCAAAATTACTTACAAAATAAAAAATTATATTACCAATATACTAACTCTAAAAATATTTATAATTATTCATTTACTGACTCTAAGAATATCGTTATAAATTTTATTGATAGCAGCTGGGATAATCCAAATGAAGCACTTCGGCCTTTATGACTCATTCAATTTACTTCTTTTAAAATAATTTTTTAAATTTTGACACTTAATAATTTATATTTTTATTTGAGATTACTTACATCGACTCTATCGATTTTAATATTTAAAAAAAAAAGCTAACAGTGACGGGTATAATTTATATTTTTATCAAGACATGTGCATTTTTATTTAATGTAATTTTCAGCATCACACAAAAGTATAGTTTTTTTAATGAATGAAAGTTGGTTTTATGATTCATAAAAATCAAGGTATTGTTTGATTTTACAAAATATTTTTTATTTTTATTTTTTATAAAATAATTTCCTTTTTTAAATTATTAAAAATTTAAAAATCACTCGATAAATAGAAATAAAAATGTGTTTTTAATAATGAAAATATAAAAACATGTTTGATAGTTAATTTTTTTATAATAGAAACTTGAGAAATAAAATAACAAATTTACATTTGTATGAATTTGATTTTTTTATAATAGAAACTTGAGAAATAAAATAACAAATTTACATTTGTATAAATTTGATTATTATTCATACTTAAGAATTCAGGTACAGTTGCTGACATCATTAAATTTGCCGACGTGATTTATTGAAACTAAAAAAGTAAACAAAAAAAAAAATATTGTAATGGACTTTAAATTTAACTAAGAATTTTAACAATGTTAATAATTTTTAAAAGTTTACATTAATATTTTAATCAGAATAAAGCATTTACACTAACCAATGATGTTAAAATAGTTGAAATACCAAATTATGTAAAAAAATTAAAGTATAAAGCCAAATATATATATAGGGGACTAAAATTGAAAATTCATTATTATATAATCTCAAAAAAATGTAAAAGGCTATGTATTTTGGACACGCATGCATCAAGATTTTAATTATTGGGTATTTTTTATGTCCATTTTACAATCCATGTTTGGGGTTTGTGGCAGGCTGTCCCAACAATGTCGTCTTCAAGGTTTAAATTTGCGCTCTCCCTTAAGAATGCAATGTATCGTACCACTAGATTCAACACTTGTTGGTCGCCCAATTCTAAAAAATCTCAAAAATTTTAAAGTGAAATGGTCTACCAAGTTTCTCAATCAAGAAAACAAATATCTAATACCTAAATTGATTAATTTAATCTCTTAATTTCTATTCCAATTTCTTTCTCAAAAAAATTTAAAATTGAAATTAAAGATTATCCCCTTTTTTTAACTCTAAGACATTTCAAAAAAAAAAGACTAATTGTAAGATGAAAAGAAGAAAAAAAAAGAAAATATTAGGTGGTGTTGTTTTTATTTTAATGAGGTAAGTTAAATATAAAATCTAGAGCTTAAAATAATTTATTTTGATCTAATGGCTAAAGTTATTTTGATTCTCATGGTTCTCAATTTAAAAATTCTCACTATAATTATCACAATTTTCTTTTAATTTTTTTGCTTAAATTTTAAGGTTTAATTTATAAGAATTCTAAATGTATTTAAAATAATTTACTAGCATAATACATTTTATTAATAAATATAATGAATTTATAACAAAAATTAATATATTAAAATAATATAATAAAATATATAATTTTAATCTAATGATAAATTTGTTATTTAATACATTTTCTTTATATATTCTTTACCAAAACCATTTAACCATAAGTTATTTGGTGTCTAACAATTTCCTCGCCGTCTATCTTACCACCATCTGCTGAGGCTAGACTGAATCAATTAGCTTGGAAATCGATGGCAAAATATAATTTTTCCAGTTCTGAGACTTACACGAACCTTCATCAGTTCTGAGTCTTCTAAATTTTGGAACTTGATTTGGAAGTCCAAAGCTCCTCAAAGGGCACGGATCTTTATATGGCTTTTATAGCAGAATGGATTAATAACAAATGAAGAGAGGGGAGGGAGGTATATGTCTAACGAGAGACATTATATGAGGTGCGACAATGTTTTAGAATCGAGTTTGCATGGTATTTGGGATTGTTCGTTCTCAAAATTTGTTTGGTGAAAAGTAGTCTCACACGATGCGCATGGTATGTTTTTCCTTATATCACTTCAAGTATGGCTAGTTTGGAATCTACGGGATGAAGGGAACTGTGGCAGAGATGATCTTGCTTGGCAAACTTTATTATCCATTTTATGTTGGTTATTAAGGAAAATTGTATGCAAGGCCTTGTGGATACAGGGTTTACTTGGGCAAGAAGTTATAATCAGACTGGTTCGGAATTGGTTACTCCAAATCCATTGGTTACGAGGTCCCATTGGTCGCCACCAGAGAGATGATGGATGGAACTTAACATAGATGCGACTGTGTCAAGGAATGGTTTGTCTGTATTGATAGGAGGAGTGATTAGAGATGCTGATGCTACTTGGGTATGTGGTTTTCAGATCGGTTTAATTGATGTGTTTCGGTTGGTCGTAAGTGTGTGGGAATAGTCTTTCAGGTGTGTTTCCTAAACACATGTAATTAGAGGTTGACTTGCTATTGAATTTTGTGTTTTGCAACAGATTTTGAGGTGGTTTATGAACCACATGAGCGTGTGCCGCACACGGGCTATAACGCCCCAAAATTTGAGTTTTCATGTTAAGTTGTGTCAATGAATGTATGTCTGTTTTTGTGGTTGTGTGTTCTGTTTGCTTACTTATGATATGAGGTTTGAGTCGCGTTAATTTTGGAATTTGTTAATTTCTTTATTTGAACCTTAGCTTAGGTTACTTTTTTAAAGTTTAATTCAGTGTCTTTTGTGTCAAGAATTAGCATGCTAGTTCACTGGTTAAGCATTTGCCTACTTTTTGGCTCATGTTCGAGTCTTTGCGTGAGCGAAGCGACGATATATTTTTGGTTACTTTGCGAGATTAGTTATTTTTTTAGAAAATATCTTTATTCTTGTAACACCCATATCCCGTAACCGTCGCCGGAATAGGACGAGACGTTACCAGAAATTAGGAATCGGATCAGAATGGTAAAATTTTGAACCCTTTCTTAAATAAAAGATCATTTATTTATATAACTAATAGACACAAACAAAGATCGAATTTAAAACTTATAAAAGTAAACTTCCATAAGATGCCATATTCGCATGGCTTATATACAATAGTCAAAATATCATTCTACTTATAGTCTATCCTATACATGCCATAAGCTAAGTCCAAATCACATGATTACTACAATAGTAGATAGTGTGACAAAGTGCTGACGATCCCCGAGCTAATAGTAAGAGTCAGCGATCTACAAAAATAAATAGAGAAACATAACATTCAAAGTAAGCTTTCATAAGCTTAGTAAGTCTTAAGCAATTTAAACAGTTGAACTTAAAAACAAACCAAATGTTCGAAATCACATAACACTTTCTGAGTACAATACTATTTAGCCGATTATGCACAAACACATATCATTTTACTCCGTTTATACTCAAACTCATATGAACATAGTATTTACAAGCTTCCGGATTAACTTTAATTCTTTCAAATTTCACTAGTGTATCATTTCTTACCCACACTTACTTTCAACATTCATAGTTAAATGACATATCGAAAACTATCTTGTAACTTTACATAATAACTGAATGCACACATATACAAATATACATATGAATTTACAACATCTTTTCATATGCTTCTCACCCGTCAGATCAATCTCACATATAATATATATATGTATCACATACCAGAATCACTTAATGTGTAATACGAGTTCAATTTATCATCTTAAGGTAGGATCTCGTAGTCATATACTTTATCAAATTCACTAACGCTTGGCCTGCGAGGTATAAAACCCGAAAATAACACCAACACGAAGCCTACGGGACTTTAAACTTAGATATAATACCAGCACTAGGCCTGCGGGATTTAACCCTGATATAATACCAGCACGAAGCCTGCGGGATTTAACCCGGATATAATTCTAGCATATAGCCTGCGGATCTTTAAGCCCGGATACACATCAAATATCATGCATATTTAATCATATATTAACACATCTCATTCAACATATCACATTAGTAGTCATTTGCTACATTCGGATATAAGCTTCATATGAACACTATCATTTACATTTCGATTCACACCAATCATCAAATTCATTTAATTCACATTTACTTAATTAGGTTGTTCGTACCTGAATAATTTACTTTACGGAACGAATCCACATATCGTATTAGCCCATAGTCTTATAGCACCACACTCTTAACAGTTTACCTCATCGAAGTTCACATTTAATCACTTTAGTGCCAAGCCATATTCGGCTACCACAAAGGACTAATAATAATTTTATACACATCATGGTTTCCTTTAGATATTTAATAATCACAAATCGTGATACACCACATATACGGCATAGTTTATTCATTGTACCACTCATTTAGTGCATCAAATTTCCAAATCCAATTCAACTTAAGCATAATAGTCATAATCGGCTTATAGCCTTAAATCATTACATATTCGGCACATTAACCAAATAAAATTTACATTCTCCTTGCCATATTAATTTAACTCTTAGGCATATAAAAGGGAATCAAGCTTAAACACTTAAGAACTTACCTTGAAGGTTGCCGAACGATTACAACGGCTATTCAATTACTTTCTCTTTTCCCTTATCCGAATTTGCCCCTCTATGCTCTTGAGCTTAAATTCAAAGATTTTAAACTAGTCATTATTCAACTATTCAAGCATCACTTTCAAAATATAATATATATATATATATATACATTCGACTTTCACACCTACTGATCGTAGTAAACTTATAAGAAATCAATAAGCAACTCATTAACAAAATTTTTTTGTCAATGTTTACCACATAATCATAATTCCACTGCAAGCTGTCTTCCTGAGCAACAGTCACTAAATCATTTATAACTAGAGCTAAGAAACTCCAAATCAAGTGTTGTTAATTTTCTCTGAAAATAGACTCATATATATTTTATCCATAAAATTTTCAAAATTTTTTGTTTGGCCGATCAATACCAGATTTTTCTTAAAATTTCCCTTGTTTCACTATTTGACTAATCTGACCACTCTTCACTATGAATCAAATTTCTCATTATACAGAATTCAAAATATGTTCTCGTTTATTTCATTTGAAACTAGACTCATTAAGGAGTCTAAGAATATAAATTTCATCTTAGGACCATTTTTGTACAATTTATAATGATTTTATAAAAACAGAACAGAGGATCTAGAAGTCATTCTGACCCTGTCCCACATCACTTCAAATATCTCATTATCGGAAATTATTTTGTTTACACGGTTTCTTTTATAAGAAACTAGACTCATTGAGATTTAATTATATAATTTATTATGCTCTAACTCATCTCCCACAATTTATGGTGATTTTCCAAAATCACGTTACTGCTGCTGTCCCAAGCAGATTTATTACCAAATCACTCTTTCACACATACCTTGCATGCATGTTATTTAAACATGCATATCACAAATCCATCATCACATACCTATAATTTCACTTAAGCATAAACGCCATTTCATCATTTTAAAGCACAAACATTACTCAATATTATCCAAGTTCACACACAACATGTTAGCCGATTTTCCCCCTTAGCATCTAAGGCACATGCATGCTCATTTGCTTGGCTCAACTTCACCTATCTTCCATTATTCATCAAAAGAACATGAAACAACAACCATTTCCCTCATTTCAATTCATGACCGAATGCTCACAACACAACCAAAAATAAAAAATATGCTTCATGAGTTAAGGTATAATCAAGAAGAACCCATGAACATCAAAATAGAAGCAAAGTACCAAGAACTTACCTTCAATTTTCCTCCTCCTAGTGACCGAATATTCAAGGGTTTCCTCCCCTATTTGCTCTCTCAATTTTTGGCTATGAAGAACCAAGAATGAACAAAAACCTTCCTTTACTTCCCTTTTGTTATTCTTATTATTCTTTATTCCTAAATATTTTATGACACAAAATGGCATATATTAATTTGTGCCATACCTATGTCATAACTTCAATAAAAAATTTGCACATGTTGTTCATCATGACAATCATCCATTATAACTATTATAATGCTAAAATACATATATTATCTAATACCCATCACCTTGGCTGGCCACTACACATAAAATGGGAGGTTTGACATGCAAATCCTCCTATTTTGCACTACTATTTATTTGGCCACTACAAATTAGCCTATAGCATTTTCAGAAATTTTCACATAAGTCCTATTTCATAATTTCACTCACAAATGGAAAAATCAAAGCATGAAATTTTCACACATGCACTTTCACATGTAATAATCACAGAATATAACATTTAATTATTTTTGTGACTCAATTTTGTGGTCCCGAAACCACTTCCCGACTAGGGTCAAATTAGGGCTGTCACAACTCTCCCCCTTAGGGATTTTTGTCCCCGAAAATCTTAGTAGCGACTAGGTTAGGATAACGTCCTCTTATTGAATTATGTCCATATACACATTAGCTCATCAATAACAATTGTAATTCATTACTGCTTTCACATCGATCTATAAAATCATTGTCTTATCTTAAAACAAATACATAAACATTTCTACAAGTATACACATCCATCGCATTTTCTTGATTTCATAAGCAATAATCACTTAATTGAATTTATACTTGCATTTCAAACACATATAAATCACATATTAACATGTATAATACATAACATCAACTCACATATTCATAACCCACATTTTCATTCATGTATAAGCTGTAACCTGGCCGAAAGTACATATTCTCAAACATCCCAATGAATATCCTTTATAACTTTATCACATTTCAATATTCAACTTAACTCATTTCCAAAAGAAAAGTCAACTTCCACGTACCTAAACATTTAGTTCATTTATCACATTCAATCATAGTTAACGTTACCCGTATACAGTTGAATAGGCATAAAGCCTAATATAATACGCTGGCATGAGATTTATTCTAGCGCATAACTTGTATATCCAAAATTATCAGCATTCATCAAAATTCTTACAAACTTTCGAATGTCGGAACTTAATCAAAATAATTTCTTGAACAAGATTAACAAAATAGTGTCCATTCAGCAATAGCACATATAACTTCATATACCGAGAATCTCATAGACTAAATCCATAACACATTTTCAACTAAGCACTTAAGTGTACATATAACATAAATCCATTCCTTAACAACATATCCACCACTTTTTTTTTCGTATCCACTTATAACAAAATTACAGCCGAAACAATAATCAATCATCAATTTATATCTATTAATCCCCAATTCAAACTCAAATACTGAATATCAGTATCTAATTAAAATTCAACATCTAACTTCAATTCTACTTCGTAACATTTGTCAATTTAAAGAGCGTCGTACTTGTCTGAGTATGTCGTTTACTTTAAGCCATAGTCCAACCATGGTCTTACATGTTATCACATATCGAGTCGATGCCATGTCCTAGACATGGTCTTACACAACATCTCAAATCAATGCCTTCGTCCCAGACGAGGTCTCACATGAATCTCATTTTACACACTTAGTGCCCACTGACCGATCTCGCACACATAGTGCTCGGTTGAAGAACTCGCACACACAATGCCTCAATTATCGATCTCGCACACATAGTGCTTGGTTAAAGGAATTCGCACACACAGTGCCTCAATTACCGATCTCGCACACATAGTGCTCGGTTAAAGGAATTTGCACACACAGTGCCTCTAATCATTCGTACACATAATGCTCATATTCATTCGTTATTACACATTGAAATGACTTAACCAAGTCTATAAAACATCATATATGTACACTTTAAATGTATTCTTTCATTTAACTTTGAATTCATATAGTAATGAACACTTAAACCTTGCTCGAATCACCGGCATTAAGCCTGCTAGGCACGAAGACCCGAATACACATCACTGACACGAAGCCTGCTAGGCACGAAGGCCCGAATACACATCACCGGCACGAAGCCTGCTAGGTACGAAGGCCCGATACACATCACCGGCGCGAAGCCTGCTAGGCACGAAGGCCCGAATACACATCACCGAGTTTCATGCATATTTATTCACATTTTAGTACATTTCATATAGCATATCATATTTGTAATTCACTTACTTCGTTTCAATATATACATATCATATACACCTTGACATTATATCATAGATATCATTTACATGTATGCTCATTCCAAATACATTATTTTCTCTTCAAAGTTCTCATTCACATATTTAAAACATAACATCATATATAGCATTAACAAAGCATAAACTACACAGCAATTCCATCTCTAATAGATGACATATATATGTATATATTTCGCCCATTTACATAAAATCCTGAACCAAAATATAACTTCTCATGCATATAATATACATCACTATTATCCTAATATACTTTTCCAAATTTATTTCATAACACTTTCAGCAAAATTACTTTGCATTTCAATACTTCAAATATATATCATACTTCTATTCATACCTTTTTCAATTTTGACACATCATAAGCATGTTTCAATCCTCTCAATACCATCTGCTATAGCTTGATCGGGATCGGAATTCATTATATTACAAAAAACACATTTTAACTGTCAAAAATCATCACACTATCATTTTATCACTTTATGACATGTATAGCTAGACTCACACGTGCTACGTTAGTCCTAGAATCGACTAAACCGTAGCTCTGATACCAATAAAAATGTAACACCCTTATCCCTAACCGTCGCCGAAATAGGACAAGACGTTACCAGAAATTAGGAATCGGATCAGAACAGCAAAATTTTGAACCCTTTCTTAAATAAAAGATCATTTATTTATATAACTAATAGACACAAACAAAGATCGAATTTAAAACTTATAAAAGTAAACTTCCATAAGATGCCATATTCGCATGGCTTATATACAATAGTCAAAATATCATTCTACTTATAGTCTATCCTATACATGCCATAAGCTAAGTCCAAATCACATGATTACTACAATAGTAGATAGTGTGACGAAGTGCTGACGATCTCCGAGCTAATAGTAAGAGTCAACGATCTACAAAAATAAACAGAGAAACATAACATTCAAAGTAAGCTTTCATAAGCTTAGTAAGTCTTAAGCAATTTAAACAGTTGAACTTAAAAACAAACCAAATGTTCGAAATCACATAACACTTTCTGAGTACAATACTATTTGGCCGATTATGCACAAACACATATCATTTTACTCCGTTTATACTCAAACTCATATAAACATAGTATTTACAAGCTTCCGGGTTAACTTTAATTCTTTCAAATTTCACTAGTGTATCATTTCTTACCCACACTTACTTTCAACATTCATAGTTAAATGGCATATCGAAAACTATCTTGTAACTTTACATAATAACTGAATGCACACATATACAAATATACATATGAATTTACAACATCTTTTCATATGCTTCTCACCCGTCAGATCAATCTCACATATAATATATATATGTATCACATACCAGAATCACTTAATGTGTAATACGAGTTCAATTTATCATCTTAAGGTAGGATCTCGTAGTCATATACTTTATCAAATTCACTAACGCTTGGCCTGCGAGGTATAAAACCCGAAAATAACACCAACACGAAGCCTACGGGACTTTAAACTTAGATATAATACCAGCACTAGGCTTGCGGGATTTAACCCTGATATAATACCAGCACGAAGCCTGCGGGATTTAACCCGGATATAATTCTAGCATATAGCCTGCGGATCTTTAAGCCCGGATACACATCAAATATCATGCATATTTAATCATATATTAACACATCTCATTCAACATATCACATTAGTAGTCATTTGCTACATTCGGATATAAGCTTCATATGAACACTATCATTTACATTTCGATTCACACCAATCATCAAATTCATTTAATTCACATTTACTTAATTAGGTTGTTCGTACCTGAATAATTTACTTTACGGAACGAATCCACATATCGTATTAGCCCATAGTCTTATAGCACCACACTCTTAACAGTTTACCTCATCGAAGTTCACATTTAATCACTTTAGTGCCAAGCCATATTCGGCTACCACAAAGGACTAATAATAATAATTTTATACACATCATGGTTTCCTTTAGATATTTAATAATCACAAATCGTGATACACCACATATACGGCATAGTTTATTCATTGTAACACTCATTTAGTGCATCAAATTTCCAAATCCAATTCAACTTAAGCATAATAGTCATAATCGGCTTATAACCTTAAATCATTACATATTCGGCACATTAACCAAATAAAATTTACATTCTCCTTGCCATATTAATTTAACTCTTAGGCATATAAAAGGGAATCAAGCTTAAACACTTAAGAACTTACCTTGAAGGTTGCCGAACGATTACAACGGCTATTCGATTACTTTCTCTTTTCCCTTATCCGAATTTGCCCCTCTATGCTCTTGAGCTTAAATTCAAAGATTTTAAACTAGTCATTATTCAACTATTCAAGCATCACTTTCAAAATATAATATATATATACATTCGACTTTCACACCTACTAACCGTAGTAAACTTATAAGAAATCAATAAGCAACTCATTAACAAATTTTTTTTTGTCAATGTTTACCACATAATCATAATTCCACTGCAAGCTGTCTTCCTAAGCAACAGTCACTAAATCATTTATAACTAGAGCTACGAAACTCCAAATCAAGTGTTGTTAATTTTCTCTGAAAATAGACTCATATATATTTTATCCATAAAATTTTCAGAATTTTTTGTTTGGCCAATCAATACCAGATTTTTCTTAAAGTTTCCCTTGTTTCACTATTTGACTAATCTGACCACTCTTCACTATGAATCAAATTTCTCATTGTACAGAATTCAAAATATGTTCTCGTTTATTTCATTTGAAACTAGACTCATTAAGGAGTCTAAGAATATAAATTTCATCTTAGGACCATTTGTGTACAATTTATAATGATTTTATATAAACAGAACAGAGGATCTAGAAGTCATTCTGACCCTGTCCCACATCACTTCAAATATCTCATTATCGGAAATGCTTTTGTTTACACGGTTTCTTTTATAAGAAACTAGACTCATTAAGCTTTAATTATATAACTTATTATGCTTCTAACTCATCTCCCACAATTTATGGTGATTTTCCAAAATCACATTACTGCTGCTGTCCCAAGCAGATTTATTACCAAATCACTCTTTCACACATACCTTGCATGCATGTTATTTAAACATGCATATCACAAATCCATCATCACATACCTATAATTTCACTTAAGCATAAATGTCATTTCATCATTTTAAAGCACAAACATTACTCAATATTATCCAAGTTCACACACAACATGTTAGCCGATTTTCCCCCTTAGCATCTAAGGCACATGCATGCTCATTTGCTTGGCTCAACTTCACCTATCTTCCATTATTCATCAAAAGAACATGAAACAACAACCATTTCCCTCATTTCAATTCATGACCGAATGCTCACAACACAACCAAAAATAAAAAATATGCTTCATGAGTTAAGGTATAATCAAGAAGAACCCATGAACATCAAAATAGAAGCAAAGTACCAAGAACTTACCTTCAATTTTCCTCCTAGTGACCGAATATTCAAGGGTTTCCTCCCCTATTTTCTCTCTCAATTTTTGGCTATGAAGAACCAAGAATGAACAAAAACCTTCCTTTACTTCCCTTTTGTTATTCTTATTATTCTTTATTCCTAAATATTTTATGACACAAAATGACATATATTAATTTGTGCCATACCTATGCCATGACTTCAATAAAAAAATTTGCACATGTTGTTCATCATGACCATCATCCATTATAACTATTATAATGCTAAAATACATATATTATCTAATACCCATCACCTTGGCCGGCCACTACACATAAAATGGGAGGTTTGACATGCAAATCCTCCTATTTTGCACTACTATTTATTTGGACACTACAAATTAGCCTATAGCATTTTCAGAAATTTTTACATAAGTCCTATTTCATAATTTCACTCACAAATGGCAAAATCAAAGCATGAAATTTTCACACATGCACTTTCACATGTAATAATCACAGAATATAACATTTAATTATTTTTGTGACTCAATTTTGTGGTCCCGCAACCACTTCCCGACTAGGGTCAAATTAGGGCTGTCACAATTCTTTTAACGTAACTCTCCCTTCTTCCCTCCTTTCCTTTTCTTCTATTTTATTTTATTTTTATTTTTATTTTTTCTTCTTCTCAAATGTTAGTCCCTTTGTCGAAGCCATTTTTTGGAAAAACGGGGTCGACTTGGGTTTCGAAAATGAAAGAACGGGAGTTGCCACCAATCTTTTTTGTTTAGGTGTGATCGAATCACCTAGAAATTTGGTCATTTTAATAAAACATTTTGATTTACTCAAACATTAATGATTTTGGTCTACGAAATTTGAGAAAATGGGTTCGGGAGTCGGTTACGTACGAGAAAGGAGTAGCACCATCGTAACGCCCAAAATTGGTACCTAATTGATTAATAAATGTCTTAATGTCGAAATTTAAAAACTCGAAAAGAATTTAGAATACGATCCCTTTTTATGTTGATCTATACGAAGAATTTGCTTGAGTAAATCGAAATGGATTCTAAAGACCTTCTTGTCTCGAAGTAATAAAATGCCACATCCAGTACGTTAGGACACAACATTTCAGACCCTTGAGAATAAGTTGGTCTTTCGATTTTCAAAACTCGCATGTTTTAATTTTAAAAGATTATTCGGTTATTTGGGTTAAACGAGAAAAATCGAAACCCAGTAAGTTAGGGCACGATTTCTCGAACTTCCAAATACCGAATATTGCCTTTGTTTGCAAAAAATCTTATCTCGAGGTAACAAGATGTCATATCCAGTAAGTTAGGACACAACACCTTGTACCTCCGAGAATAAGTGTTTTATTCAAAACTCGTGTTAAGATTTAAAAGAATATTCCATAATTTAGGTTAAGTGAGGAAAATCACTAGTAAGTTAGGGCACTATTTTCTCGAATTTCTAAATATAGAATATTGCTTTTAAAAAAATAATTATTTAATGTATCGAGTAAAAATATGACGTGATTTATAGTGAAATATAAAAGCAAATTATGGTACTAATATGTATAATAACATAATAATAGGTGTGACAGTGTTAATAACAATAATATGAGCAATTATAAAAAGATGAAATAAAAGCAATGCTAGTGATATAAAAATATAAAACAAATGCATAAGGGAAATGAAATAAGCGAGTACATAAGTAAATAAAAATATAAAACATGACAACATAAAAATGATAATGATGATGAAAACGATAATAATGTATATTAATAATAATAAAAATAGTAGCAAAAAATGATAATACTAATGATAATAATAATAGTATTAATAATAATGACAATAGTAAAAGAAAATGACAACAAAAAAACAATATAGTAATGGTAGCAAAAAGTAAAAATAATAGTAATAATAGTGGTAATAATAAATAATAATAATAAAAATAACACAAATAAATAGACTAAAGTTTGAAATTATTTTTAAAACATATAAACAAAATGAAACAGTAATGACATATAAATAATATAAGTGTGCTGAAAGTATATATGTATTAAATTAGTTTGATATGATAACGTGTAAGTAAATACAAAGAGGGAAATGTAATAAATAATAATATATAGTAATGATACAATAGTAATAATAATAATAACAAAAAATAGTAATAATGTATTAAATGGTAAAAGAATAATAGTAACAATAATTTAAAAAAAATAGTAAACACGAAAGAAAATATATAATATGATAATAACAATATGAACTTAATTAATTTAATACTAAAATAATAATAAAAATAAAAGTAATAACATCAATACGTTTAGATTATAATAATAAAGCAAAAATAATGATCATAATAATGTATTAGGTAATAATAATGGAATAATAGTAAATATAATAATTTTAAACCAATTAATTTAATTAAAAAATTGAATATAACAAAAAGGACTAAAATGAACCTAAAGTAAATGTCATAACCATTTTTTTAAAAAAACGGGAATCGACTGAAATTTAGGAAATGAAAACGATTAGAGGAGTCGCCACCAATCCTTTTTGATGAGGTGTGATAGGGTCACCTCAAATTAATCATTTTAATAAAAGTTAAGATTTACTAAAACGATAATTTTTGGTCTACGAAAATCAGAAAATAAGTTCGGGAGTCGGTTACGCACGAGGAAGGATTAGCACCCTCGATACGCCCAAAATTGGTACCTAGTTGATTAATTAGTGTCTTAGTGTCGAAAATTTGAAAACTTGAAAGAATTTAAAATACGATCCCTCTTTGTATTAATGCTAAATTAAAACGGATGTTAAGGACTACCTCATCTCGAAGTAATAAAACGTCACGTCCAGTAAGTTAGGATACGACATTTCAGACTTTGAGAATGAGCTGGCCTATATTTGAAATTCATGTATTTTGACCCCCTTTTTTAAAAGGGTATTCGACTATTTAGTATGACCGAGAGAAACCGAAACCCAGTAAGTTAGGGCACGATATCTCGGATTTCCAAATGCCGAATATTGCCTTTGTAAACAAAAATCTTATTCCGAGGTAACAAAAATGTCATACCCGGTAAGTTAGGGCACAACACCTCGTTTCTCCGAGAATAAGCATTTTTCAAAACTCGTATTGTGATTTTTTAAAGAATATTCCGTTATTCAGGTAAAAAGAAGAATCGAAACCCAGTAAGTTAGGGCACGATCGTCTCCAATTACCAAATACGGATTATCACTTTTATGAAAGAATTATTATTTTCATGTATTGAATAAAAAGGTTTAATGCGATTTATAATGAAATACAAAAGCAAATTATGGTATTAATGCGTAGAATGAAGTATATGCGAACATTAATAATAAAGATGATAGGGGTAAAAATTAATATAATAATTACATGTGCATGGTAAGGCATTAAGAAATATTGTGTTAAGAATGTACACATAGTATATATGTTAGGAACAATAATAATGGTAAAAATAATGCTATATAGATAAGTACGGTAATAGTATATACGTAACATAGTTATTATTATTAAATTTACATACGCAACATATAGAATAGCACAATATTAAAAGGATGTGTATACGGCGCATATATTATAAATGGTAATAATGTTTGGAAACAACTATTAAAGGTATTGCATAAATATATATATACATATATGAAAGACAAATACAAAAAGTATGCACATAGTATATATATATTAGAAAATGTATACATAATATATAAAAATATATATACACGCGTATATAGTATTTAGAAAAGGCAAAATATACATAGTATTGATATACATATGTGTAGCATGGGGTATAAAGAGTATATAGGTGTGACATAGATATATATAATGAAAGCAATGATGTTAAAAGCTTTTAATAATACCATGTAATATGTATGATATATATATAAGTATCAAGTAAGAAGAATAATAATGGAATACCAATAGGCAAGAATAATATAATAACAATAATAAAATATAACAGCACGAATGGTATTAAAATTAAAAAAAACAATAAAGAGGGACGAAATTGAATTAAAAATGGAATTTTCGGGGCAAATCGGGATGGGACGAAATTGCAACACGCGAGAAGGCGCAGGGGCCATATGGGGCAATGTTCCAACACCCGAAATGGCACTGTTCAGATGTCTGACCCTCCAATGGCTTGAGGTCCGAATTGAAGCAAAATTATAGTCAAAAGGCAGATTTAAAAAATGGACAAAAATTGGATTGAAACATAGCAGAAATGGGGAGGGACCACGCGAGTAATTATCCCAGACGGTAGAAACACGCGGATCCTCAGGCATCGGGTCAGGTCTCACATGGGTTGTCCAAAACGGTGCCGTTTTGGCACCTGGACTTCCCACAAAAACGGCGTCGTACGGGGGCCATTATAAAAGTCAAAATTTAGGCTAAAATTTTCATTTTTCCACTTCATTTAAAAAACAAACCGAAATCCCTTCCCCTTTTTCTCTCTGCCAACCCAGAATCCGGCGAGGAGCCGACCGATTGCCGTTGTGTCGTCCGCCATGCCGGCCACCGTACACGGTGGCCAGAAATCGCCTGGAGGTGATTTTTCTTCTCTTTTTTTATGTTTTTAATTTACATGTATAAATGAGGAAATGGATCCAAAAATAAAATGAAAATAAAGTTAAATCACCTTAAATTTGCTACTTTCAGTTCTCCGATCTTCGATATTGGGCTATTTTCCTGCTTTTGATGTTGCTAGGGTCTACATTCTCGCTCGTATGTCAAAATCTAATGTTGTTTTTATTTCATAAAATGCCAAATATTACAAGGGTACTCGATCTGGCTTTAAATAGCCGTTTACATGCTTTTATTCTTGCTTTCTGTCTATTCTTATTAATGTTTGCAGGTGCAACTTGGGCGGTGGCACAGTGGCAGTGGACGTGACAGGCGGTGGCAGACCTGGCACAGGGCGGCAACAGCTGATTAGGCTAGGGTTTTTTAGTTCTTTTTTTCTTTAATGTATTGGGCTATGTGGGTTTGGGTCAAAAGTTGTAATGGGTCTTAGTTTTGGGTAAGTTGGTTCAGATTGGGTTTTGTGTTTGGGTCAAAAGTTGTAAAATGGGTTTGGGTTTTGTGTTTGGGTCAAAAGTTGTAAAATGGACTGAATGAAATTGGGCTTGTACAGCTGCCCCTCTTTACTTGTTGTCGTGTAACGAGAACAGAGTAAAGACTTAAGAAAGACCAATTTTTCCCAATCTCACAATGTCTTAACTTGTTTAGCGCTCCTCTTCTTTAGGTAGCTTCATTCCAATCCACTACATCTTGTTGCTTCACTTCGCTTCACTACTCTATTGCAACTTCAGGGTAATAAGATTTGTAATTTTTAGTTTGCCCTGCTACAACTTTAAGGAGATAAGTCTAATGGCTTCCATCTACTCCGCTGAAACTTCAAGGAGATCTGTTGTGGCTCCGAGCCGCTCCAACGCTATTTCAAGGAGAAGATATTTGATTTTTAGCCTGTTACCCTACTGCTTAAAGGGTTAAGGCCCATCTTCTTTGATCTGTTTCCCTACTACTTAGGGGTTTAAGATCTGCAAATTCAGCTTGTTACCCTACTACTTAGGGGGTTAAAGCCCATCACCTTCGATTTGTTTCCCTACTGCTTAAGGGGTTAAGACTCGTCGCTCTTCAGCCTGTTACCCTACTGTTTAGGGAGATAAGATCTTGTAAATTTAGCCTGTTACCCTACTGCTTAGGGGTTCAAGGCTCATCTTCTTTGATCTGTTTCCCTACTGCTTAGGGGGTTAAAATCTGTAAACTCAACCTGTTACCCTACTGCTTAGGGGGTTAAAGCCCATCATGTTCGATCTGTTTCCCTACTGCTTAGGGAGATAAGATCTTGTAAATTTAGCCTGTTACCCTACTACTTAGGGGTTTAAGGTCTGTAAATTCGGCTTGTTACCCTACTGCTTAGGGGGTTAAAGCCCATCATCTTCGATCTGTTTCCCTACTGCTTAGGGAGATAAGATCTTGTAAATTTAGCCTGTTACCCTACTACTTAGGGGGTTAAGGCTTCTGAATTCACTGATTATAGGGATATGACCTGTAGAATCAGTTTCATGTATCTATGCTTATGTCAAATAATTAGGATGCTATGATCGAAATGAATCAAGTTCTCTTAACTAGATACGTTATGAATGTGTCAAATAATTAGGATGCTATGATCGAAATGAATCAAATGCTGCTAACTAGATGTGTCACAAATGATCTATGAATGCACAAGTATAGCATGTTGTGAGAATGAATCCCTTTTTAATGTACGGGGTTGTCACTGCTCTTTGTTCATCAAGGTTCGATCACTAAAACGGTACCCTGTCTTCTTGTTCAGCTTAGATTTTTGAATAGAAAACCCGAAGAGGTAGCCTCAATTTAAAGTCTTTCTTCTCAAATGTTTCCAATCTTTAAGTTTGGTTAATTCTAAATAACAGTCCTGTTTCAGGTTCCTGTACTATTTAGAGACTTTCAGAGTAATATGCAGAACTCTTTTTGCGAAAATGACTTTAGTCCATTAATCATTATTTTAATACAAAATGCTTGAAAAAGATTATAACAATGACAGAACTGAAATTTGTTAGAAACAAAATTTGAAGGGAATAGATTAATCACAGACAACCAACATTGCTGTAATACAAAATCAATAAAAAGGGAATAGGTGCTTCAGATATTGCAACGTGAGCTTCTCTGCACTAACTTCTTGAGGACTCTCTTTTTTGCCCAATATGTGTTTAAGGGATCTAGAGTATCCTTGTAGATGCCCCAAGATGTAACATCTCTCCTCCTTGTTGATTTGGGTATCATAAGACTACCGTATGCCCCACATTTGATCAAAATTTGAATCACCCTTTACGGGTTTTCAATTCAAAATCCTTTTGTCTCAAGGTGCCATTTGCGAGTTTTCACCTTGGCCTCTCCCCCCCTTTTTTTTAGGCGAAGTATTTCTTTACTAAATCCGAATTTATGGGATTGGGTAAAGTCTTGCCATCCATTTCGGCCAATATCAATGTTCCTCCAAAAAAGGTCTTCTTTACTACATAAGGTCCTTCCCAATTAGGCATCCATTTTCCTCTGAAATCTTTTTGCATGGGCAGAATCTTTTTAAATACTAGGTCTCCCTCGTGGAATTCTCAGGGACGAACCTTTTTGTTGTAAGCTCGCATCATTCGCTTTTGGTACATCTGACCATGACGGATAGCCCTTAGCCTCTTTTATTCAATCAAATTCAACTGATCGTATCGTGATTGGATCCATTCTGCTTCATCCAATTTTACTTCTGAAAAAACTCTGAGGGAAGGAATCTCCACCTCGATAGGTAAAATCGCCTCCATTCCATAGACCAATGAGAAATGCGTTGCTCCGGTGAAAGTCTTGACAGACGTTCGATAAGCATAGAAGGCGAATGGTAGCTTCTCATGCCAATCTTTATAAGTTTCTGTCATCTTTCCCACAATCTTCTTGATGTTCTTATTGGCTGCTTCGACTGCACCGTTCATCTTTAGGTGATACGGTGACGAGTTGTGGTGTTTAATCTTTAACTGCTTGCAGACATCTGCTATCGTACTGTTGTTCAAATTCAATGCGTTGTCAGATATGATCCTTTTCAGCATTCCATATCGACAAATGATTTCTTTTTTTAGGAACTTGCTAACTGCCAATTTTGTAACATTGGCAAATGAAGCAGCTTCCATCCACTTGGTGAAATAATCAATGATCACAAAGATGAATCGATGCCCATTTGAAGCTTTTGGCGAAATTGGCCCAATCACATCCATGCCCCACATCGAGAAAGGTCATAGTGAAGTCATGACATGCAGAGGTGAATGAGGTACATTAATCTTATCTCCATAGATTTGGCACTTATGACATTTTTTGGCGTAGTTAATACAGTCTCCTTCCATGGTGGACCAATAATAACCGAACCTCATAATTTGTCTGGCCATTGTAAAACCATTAGCATGTGTCCCACAAACGCCCTCATGGACTTCTTCCAAGATTTTCTTAGCCTCAATAGCATCTAGAAATCTCAACAGTAGCTGATCCTTCCTTCTTTTGTATAAGATCTCCCCATCCAAGACATAATCACTGGCCAGTCTTCTCAACGTCCTTTTGTCATTCTCAGTAGCTTGGTCGGGGTACTCACGATTCTTCACATATCGCAGGATATCGTGGTACCAAGGGTGGTCATCATTTTCTTCTTCTTCTTCGAGGTTGTAACAATGAGCCGGAGCTTCATAAATGCTCATTTGGATTGATTTCACATCTTCTTGCTTATTCACCTTGATCATAGAGGCTAAAGTTGCTAGGACGTCAGCCATTTGATTTTCTTCTCGCGGGAGGTAGCAGAAGACAATATCATCAAACTCTTTAATTAACTCAATGATCAGCCTTCGGTAATTGATCAATTTGGGGTCTCTTGTCTCCCATTCACCTTTGATTTGATAAACCACTAGGGAAGAATCTCCGTATACTTTTAATACCTTGATTTTACGCTCTATGGCCGCACGAATTCCCATGATGCATGCTTCGTACTCTGCCATATTGTTTGTCCAGTCAAAATCCAATTTACTAGTGAAGGGATAATGATATCCGTTTGGGGATACCAGGACTGCCCCGATTCCGTTACCTACAGCATTTGATGCTCCGTCAAACTTTAGCTTCCAAGGATGACCTTCTTGAGGGTCTTCTTCAGTGGTTGCTATATACATTAGATCTTCATTTGGGAAGTCAAAGTTCAGAGGCTCGTAGTCCTCTAAGGCTCTACTGGCTAGAAAATCTGCTATCGCACTCCCTTTTACGGCCTTCTGGTTCACATAGACTACATCGAATTCAGAAAGTAGAATTTGCCATCGGGCCATTCTCCCGTTCAAAACAGTTGACTCCATCAAGTACTTTAGAGGATCTATTTTAGAGATCAGCCAAGTTGTATGGTACAACATGTATTGTCTCAGTCTTCGGGTTGTCTAGATTAAGGAACAACACAACTTTTCAATGAACGAGTATCTCGTCTCACACTCAGTAAACTTTTTACTGAGGTAATATATCGCTCTTTCTTTCTTTCCTGATTCATCGTGTTGGCCAAGCATGAATCCCATAGAATTTTCAAATACCGTCAAATACAGTATCAGTGGCTTATCTGGACTAGGTGGTGTCAACATTGGGGCATTAGACAAATATTGCTTAACTTGGTCGAAAGTCTTCTGGCATTCCTCGTCCCAAACACCAGGGTTATGTTTCTTAAGGAGACGAAATATGGGGTCACATTTCTCGGTTAGTTGTGAAATAAACCGAGCGATATAATTTAATCTTCCTAGGAATCCCCGAACATCCTTTTGAGTACGTGGTGGAGGTAACTCTTGTATGACTTTGACTTTATCTGGGTCAATCTCAATCCCTTTTTCACTAACCATGAACCCTAGCAGCTTTCCTGACCTGGCCCCGTAGGTACATTTTGCTGGATTGAGCTTCAGCTGGAATTTCCTCAACCTCAAAAATAATTTCCTCAAGAATTGCACATGCTCTTCTTCAGTTCGAGATTTGGCGATCATGTCGTCGACATAGACTTCAATTTCTTTATGCATCATATCATGGAATAGGGTTACCATGGCTCTCTGATATATTGCTCCCGCATTTTTCAATCCGAACGGCATCACCTTATAGCAAAAGGCTCCCCACATGGTCACAAATGTGGTTTTATTCATGTCTTCAGGATGCATCTTGATCTAATTGTACCCTGAGAAACCATCCATGAAGGAGAAGAGTGAGTAACCTGCCGTGTTATCCACTAAGGTGTCAATATGAGGCAACGGGAAATTATCCTTCGGGCTGGCTTTGTTTAAGTCTATTTAGTCTACACACATCCGTACTTTTCCACCTTTTTTAGGGACGGGGATGATGTTGGTTACCCATTCTGAGTACTTAACTACTTATAAGAAACCAGCATCAAATTGCTTCTTGACCTCCTCTTTTATTTTCAACAAAACATCAGGGCGCATCCTTCGAAGCTTTTGTTGAACCGGCTTCCATTCTTCTTTGATGGGGAGCCTGTGTACCACAATGTCAGTACTTAGCCCAGGCATATCTTGATATGACCATGCAAAGACATCCTTGAACTCTTGGAGTAACTCAATAAGGTCCCGCTTTGTCTCTGTGGTAATACAAGCTCCGATATTTACTTCTTTCTTTTCTAGTTCATCTCCCAAGTTCACGACTTCTACGGTCTCTTTATAGGGTAGAATCTGTTTCTCCTCGTGTTCTACCATCATTAACAAATCAAGGGATGAGTTACAGTCTCCGTCATCCTCAAAGTCCTGAGATCCCTCTAGACACATATCCCGCTCAAAAGGGGACTCTGAATAAGTAGCAACGTCACTCACATCGTTGATATCATCATGGAATAGGGTTACCATGGATCTCTGATATATTACTCCCGCATTTTTCAATCCGAACGGCATCACCTTATAGCAAAAGGCTCCCCACATGGTCACAAATGTGGTTTTATTCATGTCTTCAGGATGCATCTTGATCTAATTGTACCCTGAGAAACCATCCATGAAGGAGAAGAGTGAGTAACCTGCCGTGTTATCCACTAAGGTGTCAATATGAGGCAACGGGAAATTATCCTTCGGGCTGGCTTTGTTTAAGTCTCTGTAGTCTACACACATCCGTACTTTTCCACCTTTTTTAGGGACGGGGAGGATGTTGGTTACCCATTCTGAGTACTTAACTACTTATAAGAAACCAGCATCAAATTGCTTCTTGACCTCCTCTTTTATTTTCAACAAAACATCGGGCCGCATCCTTCGAAGCTTTTGCTGAACCGGCTTCCATTCTTCTTTGATGGGGAGCCTGTGTACCACAATGTCAGTACTTAGCCCAGGCATATCTTGATATGACCATGCAAAGACACCCTTGAACTCTTGAAGTAACTCAATAAGGTCCCGCTTTGTCTCTGTGGTAATACAAGCTCCGATATTTACTTCTTTCTTTTCTAGTTCATCTCCCAAGTTCACGACTTCTACGGTCACTTTGTGGGGTAGAATCTGTTTCTCCTCGTGTTCTACCATCCTTAACAAATCAAGGGATGAGTTACAGTCTCCGTCATCCTCAAAGTCCTGAGATCCCTCTAGACACATATCCCGCTCAAAAGGGGACTCTGAATTAGTAGCAACATCACTCACATCGTTGATATCATCATGGAATAGGGTTACCATGGCTCTCTGATATGTTGCTCCCGTATTTTTCTATCCGAACGGCATCACCTTATAGCAAAAGGCTCCCCACATGGTCACAAATGTGGTTTTATTCATGTCTTCAGGATGCATCTTGATCTAATTGTACCCTGAGAAACCATCCATGAAGGAGAAGAGTGAGTAACCTGCCGTGTTATCCACTAAGGTGTCAATATGAGGCAACGGGAAATTATCCTTCGGGCTGGCTTTGTTTAAGTCTCTGTAGTCTACACACATCCGTACTTTTCCACCTTTTTTAGGGACGGGGATGATGTTGGTTACCCATTCTGAGTACTTAACTACTTATAAGAAACCAGCATCAAATTGCTTCTTGACCTCCTCTTTTATTTTCAACAAAACATCGGGCCACATCCTTCGAAGCTTTTGCTGAACCGGCTTCTATTCTTCTTTGATGGGGAGCCTGTGTACCACAATGTCAGTACTTAGCCCAGGCATATCTTGATATGACCATGCAAAGACATCCTTGAACTCTTGGAGTAACTCAATAAGGTCCCGCTTTGTCTCTGTGGTAATACAAGCTCCGATATTTACTTCTTTCTTTTCTAGTTCATCTCCCAAGTTCACGACTTCTACGGTCTCTTTGTGGGGTAGAATCTGTTTCTCCTCGTGTTCTACCATCCTTAACAAATCAAGGGATGAGTTACAGTCTCCGTCATCCTCAAAGTCCTGAGATCCCTCTAGACACATATCCCGCTCAAAAGGGGACTCTGAATTAGTAACAACGTCACTCACATCGTTGATATCTGGAGACCTGTTGTAGATGCGAAGGAAGACACAAAGAACAAGAGAGTCTAAGAACAATGATATGTATGGTATTATCATGAATGAAAGAATAAAAGAATATTTGCACGGAATAAGTCAAAAGGATGTATTTCATTGAAATAACGATTTCGAACATAAACCTATTTCACAAAAGGACACTTATTACTCCTAGGCCTAGAGCAATAAGTGTGTTTTGGACATTACTCTGAGTTAGTTCTAAAGACTACAGGAATCTCTTCCGCAATCCAATTATTCAGAACACTTCTCGGCTCATAAGGGCGAATGCCCGACAAATTCTCTACTCCAGTTCCTCCATCGTATGTGGCGTTGATGTCCAAACTTTCCATCATTCCTTCCATGATTTCCTTTCCCGACATCTTTCGCTCGGAGTGAATGACCCCTCCAAACACAAAAGTCTTCGATATATGAGGGAAGATCATTGGTTCCCATTCGATTTCTCCCCCGCTCAATCGCGCTCTCCTTCTTTCTTGCTTCTTTTCTAGCTCTTTCTTTCTTTGTTTCGTGTCTGGCTTAAATCCTAACCCAAAACGGTCTTATTTATCCTTCACTATTGGTGCATTAATCTTTCCCTAGAGGTATCTTCCGCGTCCTTTTTCCGAGTAGGGCCCCTTTACCAACAGTTAGCCGTAGTCTCATTCTTGTAGTCTCAGATAACTTGGGCCTTGGAATCTTATTTCCTTCGGTAATGAATGTTGCGTTCATGAATTCCAAAGATCGAAAAGAGCACTTGATTGCTTCGTCATCTGCCTCTAGATATGGGGCGTCACTGGTTATTGCTGTGATGATGTCTTCTTCAGCATTGATCGTTACAAACCGACCTTCGGTCACCAATTTCAACTCTAGTGCAGCGATGAAGGGACTGCCCCTGCTGAGTGTATCCATGGCCTCCCCAATAGGCAATTATACGAAGGCTTAATGTCCATGACCAGAAAATCTACCTCGTACATGTTCGGCCCGATTAAGAGGGGTATTTCAATTCTCCCCATTACCTTCCTTTCCGTGCCATCAAATGCTGTCACTACATTTTGGCATGTCTTCATATGGGAACTATCCACTGGCAACCTACTCAGCGTAGATAGGGGTAGGACATTTAGTGCAGACCCATTGTCAATCAATACCCCTGGTAATGTGTACCCTTTACAGCGAGTCGTGATGTGTAAAGCTTTAGTCGATCCTTGGCCTCTTGGCAGTACTTCATCGTTATTGAAGAATATGAAGTTGTCGGCACTTATATTGTTGACTAAGCGGTCCAGTTTGTTTACAGAGATATTGTTAGCAACATAAGTTTCATTCAGCACCTTCATCAATGCGCTACGATGGGTTTCTGAGCTTAAAAGTAAGGCCAGTATTGATATACGAGCTGGCTGTTTGTGCAACTATTCTACGACACTATATTCGCTGTGCTTTAGAAATTTTAAAAATTCATTGACTTCTTTTTCAGTTACTGATTCATTAACTGTTGGTTCAGGCCTCGCTCGCTTCTCTTTCTTTTGCTCAATTGCTAATGATTTTTCTTTAACCTGCTCGACTTTTTTATTTGGGGTATAACGCCTTTCGTTGCACGTATAAAAACCCTCATCTTGAACTTCCTCTAATGCATTAATCGGGGTCTCCTCTCCCGGGAATGTCACATTCAGCCATAGTTCCACGGTACCCTTTTGCTATCCTTGTAAGGAAAAGCAACGGGCTTCTAGATTACGACCTTTGGCGCAACTTGTACCCCAGCTTTATTCATTCTCGGACGTGATATGATAACCACTGGGTGGTTGACTTTGTAAAATCCTTCATCGACCCTTCTTCGGAGGCATACACATCTATTTTTTCTGGGCTCCCGACATATTCAAAGAATTCCAGCTCCTTATTATCCATCAATCTTTGTAACAAAGCCTTGAATTCGCTGCATTTCTGAATCTCGTGATCCTCTTGATCATGAAATTCACAATAATTCTTTGTTTCTCGGGGTCTGACCCTTGAATTCTGTGTTGTCAACCCTCTTTCCACTATTTTCTTCCATACCTCTTTCAACGGGGTATTCACTTCTGCAATATTCATCTTAATTTCTTTCCCCGAACTCTTGATTATCACATTTGTTCCCTTATCCCCATGGTTAGGTAATGGATTCTCTGCACTGGATGTATCATCAAATTTCACGATGCCCATGTTGATGAGTCTTTACACCAATTTCTTGAAAATAGTGCAGTTTTCTATCGAATGTCCTGTGGCTCCCACATGGTATTCGTATTGGGTATTTGCGTCATACCATTTGGGGTATGGAGGTTGTATTGGCTTTAGATAGAAGGGAGACACGACATGTGCATCAAATAAACTTTGGTATAACTCCTTGTACGTTATTGGAATGGGCGTAAATTGGAGTTTCTCCCTATTTTGTTTTGTGTTGGGCTCTTGTCTGGGTAGGCCCTGCTGTCCAGTAATTATCGACCTTGGTTGGCTTACGGTGATCGATTTTGAATATGAGCTCACATTATTCACCTCGTGCTCTTTCTTTCTCTGCGTTGACATCTTGGCGTTTTCCCCAGCCTCTATTTTCCCATATCTTATCGCATTTTCTATCATTTCTCCAGACATTACTATGTCTGAAAAACTCTTAGTTGCACTACCCAGCATGTGGTTAATAAAAGGTGCCTTCAGGGTATTGATGAAGAGCATAGTGGTTTTCTTTTCCAACAGAAGGGGCTAGACTTGTGTGGCTACCTCTCTCCATCGCTGGGCGTACTGCCTAAAGCTCTCATTATGCTTTTTCTCCATATTTTATAAAGTGATTCTATCAGGGGCTATACCTGCCACATGATCGTACTGCTTCATGAAAGCTTGTGCTAGATCTTTCCATGAAAGCTTGTGCTAGATCTTTCTATGAACTGATCTGGGCGCGACTCAGTTGGTTATACCATCTAGAAGCGGCCCCAACCAGACTTTCTTGGAAGCAGTGAATTAATAGTTGGTCATTATTGACATGGCCTGCCATTCCTCTGCACAACATAGTGATGTGAGCTTCCGGACAGCTAGTCTCATTGTACTTCTCAAATTTCGGAGTTTTGAACTTGGGAGGGAGTACCAAGTCCGGAACCAAACTTAATTCCTTAGCATCGATTCCACCGCGATAGTCATTGCTTTCCATTTCTTTAAATTTTTCTTCTAACCATCTACACCTTTCTTCCAACTCTCTCGGGAGTTCTACCCTTGTCTTTTCTGTTTCTGTTACTTCATCGATATTGAGGACCACAGGGGTGGTCGGGTTATCCCCCGGGTTGGAGCCCGAGCCACCTGATAATTCATCGATGCTAAAACACCAGTCTGAAATTGTTGGGGTCTAATTGTGACCGATGGCTTTCTTGGATACATATCAGGTTGTGTCTGAATGTCTGCTGGGGCAAAACCTGGAGGGTAGGTAGACTCTTCATTATCATCCCCTGCATTAATCAAGGGGCTTTTCCCTTTTTCTAATCTGCCAGCCAATAGACGCGTTAATTGGTCCATCATGCTTTTCTGGGACTCCAGCATCTGGTCCCTCATATCTTACTGGATTTTGGCAAGCTGTTCTTGCATACATGTTTGTAATTGATCCTGCATCTCTTTTTGTATTTGTTCCAATCTCTCTAACCTTTGGTCCATTGCTCTTGTTTTTCCTCTTGCACCGTAACGATGTTCCAGGGTAACTGCCATGATTTTTAGGGTTTTTTTGTGAGTTTTAGTGTGTATGATGCAATGCTGATGCATGAATGCAATGAATGCGATGAATGCAAAAAGCGTTGATTCAAATTCGATTTCATTAGAGTAACTTTTCTAGAAAACAAGTTTCTTTACAAAAAATAGATTACATATAAGGCTTGGCCCTGATACTTAAGGCATTGACCTGCTTAAGAAGCCAAGCTAGCTCTCGGCCTCGTCCAATTCCGACTCGTATTTTAAACTCAGCACATCGACTTGTACTGCTAGCATTTGTAAGTGATCAGCCACTTCTCGCACTTGAGTCAAAGCTTCGCCCATGACGTAGTCCCTGTTCCGGACTTGATCTTGAGATTGATGAAGTTGTTCCTTGAATCGCTCGTTATTTACCTCAAGGAGTTCCATCTGAAGTTCACGATTTTGTAGTACTGTTTTGAGTTCTTCTATATTCTCTTTTAATTCTTCGATTCTGCTCTGACTAGCTTTCAACTCGATTACAGAGTTACGCGAGCGATACTGATACAATGACCCCTCTAACTCTGATACCCAAATTTTTAACCCCTCCTTTTCATTCTGGCTTTCTACCAAACTTCTTTTCAGAGCACCTTCTCGAGCTTGAGCATCGCGGAATTTTTCTTCCCACTGGTTGGCTTTGCTTTGCTCTTCTTTAACTTCCTGTCGCCGCTGTTCAGATTTTTTCCTAACCCAGCGGTTCTCATTGATCTGCGCAGCTTCTTATAGTCCATTTTCAAACTGTCCAAGTCCTCTTTAGCCTTGTTTTTTCCTTTTCTGAATCTTTCGGCTTCTAGTTTCTGGACATCGACATCTAACCCCAGCTGCATTTTTTCTTCCTCCAATTGCTCAATCCTTTTCTCTAGCTCCAGACTCTTTCTCTCGAAATCTTGCCTGATGATTTCTAGCTCAGTTGGGATTACTTTCAAGTGTTCTTCTATCGACTGAGGATTCCCTTGATTTGACATAGGGATGTTGTCATTAATCCTTTGATCCCTCCATTGGTCGTACTCAAGGGTAGTCATAGGATTGGCAGCAAACTTTTTCATTCTATGAGTCTGGTTCCAGGCATTTGATATCTCGCGAACTTTCTTTTTGTAATTATTCCCCGTGACCACGAACTCACACTGGGCTAACCCGTAAGTTGGCGGTGTAAACTGTCTAGATCTGTACTATCTTAATGCAAGCAGAGGAGCATATCCGACGGCTCCCCATACTCCTAACAAGGGAACCCAATCGAAATCTCCACATCGGTATAATATTTCATCAGGAACCATCCACGGAGCTCTCCATTCAACGTTTTCTTACAAATTTTGGAGAACCGTTATCCAATTTTCTTCTGTAATATCATCTCACCTCGGTGTAGCCACTAACTCTTTCAGTGGAAAGTAATTTTCAGAGAAGATACGATACGAGACTTTTTCCACTTTCCAAAAATGGCTGTGGAACCAAGATAGCAAGAGCTGTGCATATCCAAAAAATCTCCCTTCACCCGCTCTTTTACAAGCATTCAGTGATCTGAAAGTTTCAGCCAAGATTGCGGGTATAGGTGTTGTTCCTTTATCAAGCCTGTCAAAAAGGTCGGAAACAGCCTCGTCTACATGCCCCAAAGCTTTGGGGAAGATGACCAGTCCATAAATGCTCAGGGTGAAGACATCTATCCTTTTCTTCACGTCGGGGTGTGCTAAGATTAGATCCCTCAAGTTCTTCCAAAGAATGCATTTACAGTCTCCCTTTTGTTTGATCCGGGTTGTCACCCACTGTTCGTTCATCCCTGTGATGTTCATCAGCTTTTTTGAAAATGCTGGGACGTTAGCAGGTCTGGAATAAATTCTGTCAACCTGAATCTTTGGGCAATGGAGCAAGGTCATGTATTCTTCTATAGTAGGTACCAAATCTACTTTTCCGAACGTGAAGCAACTGTAAGCAGAAATCCAATATTGGGTAAGGGCTCGAAACAGGTGTTCATCTACCTTGACATCGAGCAGATAAGGTAAATCACCGTAATGACAATAGAATAGTTGTTTGACCTTGTCATCCCACTGACCCCAAATTTCATTCATCTCTTGGAGATTATTCTGAATTACGCTGATCCGAGTAAAATCCCATAACTCTGACACGTATCCCCTGGTAAGACTGTCACATTTCTCTTGTTGTGTTGTCTCAGCCCATATCCGGACAGTCACGTTGTCTTCTACTTTATCAAAAAACCCATTTTCTATGATAAGCTATCTATTTAGGAACCGAATGCGAATCAACACCTTTTGTGATGAAAATGCCATGCAAATACAATCAAAGTAAAACAAAGCAAGTCAGTATTTCATATGCAGTTCAAAGCAAACAAAGAATAATAAATATAGCACTTGCTCAGGTAACCACTAGGGTTTCAGAGTAGCTCTACCTAGGGTGGGTTCTTAAGGCTCACTACATGGGGTTTGGTTCTAGAGTAAAGGTACCTGAACCAGCAGATTCCTCGATCTTCACCCATTATAGGCTCATACAGACCAAGTTCAGTTCAGGGGAATACATTTCCCTATGGCTGCACGGAGATGAAAATCTCACGAAGACATAGGAACGGATGTATCCCGAAAGTGATCCACTATCCTGCACGGAGGTGAAAATCTCACGAAGGAGTAGTTTTTCACTTCTACTTAAAGGGGTGTGACCACAGCGGTCATGCAATGCAATATGCAAAACCATTTAAAGACTCGAACCAACGCAGCAAGTATTGTATCATAAACCACAAAAAATAGCTGATGAAATGCAATGAAAGGATCGTCTTTCAAAACCAAATTTTCAATTTTCGATAAAAAGACAAAAGTTAATCAACTTATGGCTTGACTCTCTTATTTGGCTCCCCAGTGGAGTCGCCAAGCTGTCGTAACCATTTTTTTTGAAAAACGGGAATCGACTGAAATTTAGGAAATGAAAACGATTAGAGGAGTCGCCACCAATCCTTTTTGATGAGGTGTGATCGGGTCACCTCAAATTAATCATTTTAATAAAAGTTAAGATTTACTAAAACGATAATTTTTGGTCTACGAAAATCAGAAAATGAGTTCGGGAGTCGGTTACGTACGAGGAAGGATTAGCACCCTCGATACGCCCAAAATTGGTACCTAGTTTATTAATTAGTATCTTAGTGTCGAAAATTTGAAAACTTGAAAGAATTTAAAATACGATCCCTCTTTGTATTAATGCTAAATTAAAACAGATGTTAAGGACTCCCTCATCTCGAAGTAATAAAACATCACGTCCAGTAAGTTAGGATACGACATTTCAGACTTTGAGAATGAGCTGGCCTATATTTGAAATTCATGTATTTTGACCCCATTTTTTAAAAGGGTATTCGACTATTTAGTATGACCGAGAGAAACCGAAACCCAGTAAGTTAGGGCACAATATCTCGGATTTCCAAATGCCGAATATTGCCTTTGTAAACAAAAATCTTATTCCGAGGTAACAAAAATGTCATACCCGGTAAGTTAGGGCACAACACCTCGTTTCTCCGAGAATAAGCATTTTTCAAAACTCGTATTGTGATTTTTTAAAGAATATTCCGTTATTCAGGTAAAAAGAAGAATCGAAACCCAGTAAGTTAGGGCACGATCGTCTCGAATTACCCAATACGGATTATCACTTTTATGAAAGAATTATTATTTTAATGTATTGAATAAAAAGGTTTAATGCGATTTATAATGAAATACAAAAGCAAATTATGGTATTAACGCGTAGAATGAAGTATATGCGAACATTAATAATAAAGATGATAGGGGTAAAAATTAATATAATAATTACATGTGCATGGTAAGGCATTAAGAAATATTGTGTTAAGAATGTACACATAGTATATATGTTAGGAACAATAATAATGGTAAAAATAATGCTATATAGATAAGTACGGTAATAGTATATACGTAACATAGTTATTATTATTAAATTTACATACGCAACATATAGAATAGCACAATATTAAAAGGATGTGTATACGGCGCATATATTATAAATGGTAATAATGTTTGGAAACAACTATTAAAGGTATTGCATAAATATATATACATATATGAAAGACAAATACAAAAAGTATGCGCATAGTATATATATATTAGAAAATGTATACATAATATATAAATATATATATACATGCGTATATAGTATTTAGAAAAGGAAAAATATACATAGTATTGATATACATATGTGTAGCATGGGGTATAAAGAGTATATAGGTGTGACATACAAATATATATAATAAAAGCAATGATGTTAAAAGCTTTTAATAATACCATGTAATATGTATGATATATATATATAAGTATCAAGTAAGAATAATAATAATGGGATACCAATAGGCAAGAATTATATAATAACAATAATAAAATATAACAGCACAATGGTATTAAAATTAAAAATAAAAAAAACAATAAAGAGGGACGAAATTGAATTAAAAATGGAATTTTCGGGGCAAATCGGGATGGGACGAAATTGCAACACGCGAGAAGGCGCAGGGGCCATATAGGGCAATGTTTCAACACCCGAAACGGCACCGTTCAGATGTCTGACCCTCCAATGGCCTGAGGTTCGAATTGAAGCAAAATTATAGTTAAAAGGCAGATTTAATAAATGGAAAAAAATTGGATTGAAACATAGCAGAAATGGGGAGGGACCACGCGAGTAATTATCCCAGACGGTAGAAACACGCGGATCCTTAGGCATCGGGTCGGGTCTCATACAGGTTGTCCAAAATGGTGCCGTTTTGGCACCTGGACTTCCCACAAAAACGGCATCGTACGGAGGCCATTACAAAAGTCAAAATTTGGGCTAAAATTTTCATTTTTCCACTTCATTTAAAAAAAACCGAAATCCCTTCCCCCTTTTCTCTCTACCAACCTAGAATCCAGCGATGAGCAGACCGGTCGCCGTCGTGTCATCCGCCGTGCTGGCCACCGTACACGGTGGCCGAAAATCACCTGGAGGTGATTTTTCTTCTTTTTTTATGTTTTTAATTTACATGCATAAATGAGGAAATGGATCCAAAAATAAAATGAAAATAAAGTTAAATCACCTTAGATTTGCTACTTTCAGTTCTCTGATCTCCGATATTGGTCTATTTTCCTGCTTTTGATGTTGCTAGGGTCTATATTCTTGCTCGCATGTCAAAATCTAACGTTGTTTTTATTTCATAAAATGCCGAATATTACAAGGGTACTCGATCTGGCTTTAAATAGCCGTTTACATGCTTTTATTCTTGCTTTCTGTCTATTCTTATTAATGTTTGCAGGTGCAACTTGGGCGGTGGCACAGTGGTAGTGGACGTGACAGGCGGTGGCAGACCTGGAACAGGGCGGCAGCAGCTGATTAGGCTAGGGTTTTTTAGTTCTTTTTTTCTTTAATGTATTGGGCTATGTGGGTTTGGGTCAAAAGTTGTAATGGGTCTTAGTTTTGGGTAAGTTGGTTCAGATTGGGTTTTGTGTTTGGGTCAAAAGTTGTAAAATGGGTTTAGGTTTAGTGGGCTGGGTGAAATTGGGCTTGTACAGTAAAAGTTCAGGGCCAATTCAAAAATTAATAATGAAGAGAAGGACAAATTTGGTCACGCGGATAACAAGGGAGGACCAAAATGGGCAATATCTCCTCCTTCAAAAGGCACAGCACCAAGAGGGACCAAATTGAAGGTCAAAATAAATTATAGGGAAAAATTATAAATAATGAAAAATCCAATTTCAAAACAATAAAAAAGTGGAAGGGCTAATTATGAAATTATCCCTTTTATTAAAAAAAAGCTCGGAACCTCAACTGGAGTGGGTTGGGTCACGGGTCGGCCCCCCAAAACGACGTCGTTTTGGGTGTTTGGGGGGCCTAGGAAAACGGCGTCGTTTAGTAGCCCCTATTTAAGCCCTAAAATTTTTATTTCCTTCATTTTAGCCCTCCTTCGGAAAAAAAATTTGCTCTCAACTCTCTCTCCCCTGTTGGATCCGGCCTAGCTCCAGTCAGTACCCCGGTGCCGGACCAGTCATCGTCCGCCGTGTCGGCCACCATACACAATGGCCAGAAATTGCCAAAAAGGTAAAAAAAAATTATCTTTCTGCTATATTTATATATATTATTTTTAAAGAAAGGAAAAAAATATATATATGTACATATATTCGAAGGAAAGAAAAAGAAAAAAGAAAAAAAGAAAAAATAAACTAAAAAGAAAATCTAGACTTTTGCGCGTTTTTGAACCTTTTTTTCAATTTCTTCTTTTGATTTGCTATTTGTTGTTTATATATTTGAACTTGTTTTTTTTATTGTCTTCTTAAAAAAAAAAGGAACCCTTTTATATTCGGTTTTGTTCGGCTTATATAGCCGTTTACATTGCTTTTTTAATCTATTACGTATTTGTTTCATTTTTGCAGGCTAGTTGATGGTGGTGGAGCAGGTGGTGGTGGCAGATGGCATGGGGCAATGGGACAAGTGCGGCTGGTGGCAGCAGCTGGGTTGATTTAGCGTTTTTCATTTGTCTTGTTTTTCGGTTAGGCTTGGGTTAAAAGAATTTTGGGTTTTCAAGATAGTTGGGCTTTGGGTCTGTTGTTATTAAGGCCCGGTCAAATTTGGGTATTTACACCCTTAATTACCAAATTCTGCCAGTCAATTTTCCTGATGTAGTCGTAAGAGTTCCGTTTTCAGTTGTTCTTTCACTAGAAGTTAATTCAATAAGTTTCGATGTTAAAATTCTATTAACATTCGTTGTCGTTTGTTTTTCATTATTTTTGGTCAAAGTTGGTATCCTAAGTAAATTGCTCAATATCTCTGTCTAAACATTCAATTGATGTTCGTTAGAAGAAGGTCCAGAGGAAACATGTTCCCCCTACGTTTAGGCTCGTGAATTTTCTTTATTGTGTGAAGGTAATGGTTGTTTTCAGTTGGGGTTTGCTTGAGGTTTTCATCGAGGTTTTCGAATTGTTTGGTTGACTGTTTAATTAGTCTTGTAAATATGATTTAAGTTATGTAACTAGACCATTGTTAGCTATTTTTAGGTTTTGGAGTGTCTTTGTTGCTTCTACGTTCAATCTACATCAGGTGGGTACCGAAACCCTTCTTTTTTTTATATTTTTCTTCACCAGAATCGAGATTGTCGACGGTACACAGGTGGCCACACGAGCCTGTGTGTTGGCCGTATGGTGGACCTTGTAACTCTCTGATTTCAGATTTGGAGACACCATAGTGTATGAGAGGCCGTGTGTGGAAAATGAGATACAGGAATCATATGGGTGAGACACATGGGCATGTATCTAGGCCGTGTAACACACTGAGTTTATATTAGAGTCACACGAGTGAGACACACAAGCGTATGTCCAGGTTTGTAACTCACTAAGTTCATATTAGAGTCATACAGGTGAGACACACGGGCGTGTGTCCAGGCCGTGTAACTCACTGAATTCATATTAGAGTCACACGGGTGAGACACATAGGCGTGTGTCCAGGCCGTGTCACTCACTGAGTTCATATTAGATGCACATAGACAAGACACACGGGCGTGTGTCCAAGCCGTATAACTCACTGAGTTTGTATTAGAGGCATATAGGCAAGACACACGGGCGTGTGTCTAGGCCGTGTGACTCACTGAGTTTATATTTGAGACACACGGGCAAGGCACACAGCCTTGTGCCAGTCCATGTGGGCATGGGAGCTTAAATTTCAAATTCTGTTAGCATGGTAGTGAACGTGCAAGGAGGGGGTAAACTATCATATTGAGTTGTATGAACTTATTTATCATGAATGTTAGATAATCTTGGACATTGGACTAAGATAGATATTACTGATATTGGCATTTAGTATGATGATTTATTGGTTGTAAAAACAACAGCCATAAATCGACACAAAGCACAACAGAGAAAGAAAAATAGGACTTATTGGCATTGATATGAACAAGGGAAATGGGATGACAGTGGACAGTAAAGGTGGCTATTATGAGTGGCAAAAAGGGAAGTTTAGGGCAGAAAATAGGGTTGGTTTAGGATGTTTAGACGTTCAATAGGGTGGATGGGAAAACAAAATTAAAAACTCAAACAATAGGGTGGCACAATTGTGATGAAATCTTAGAGAAATGAGGAAACTTTGAAAGAAAAATAAGTCAAGAAAGGAGAACTACTAGGGTAGGAGAAAATTTGACTAAAGGCTGAAAAATAAGTGAAAAGTGATATTTATACCTATGTTAAAATAAAATAGGGGGAGGTGAAAAATTAGCAAAATTAAGCTATTTTGTAAGGGAAGGGAATTGAACTCGAGTTTTTAAGTGAATTACATTGTCTCCTTGTTTTCTCTTAACCACTAGGCTAAGGAAAGAATTGGAACTTGGGTTTTAAGGACAATTTCAGCAACACTTAACCAACAGGCCAACAACTCATTTTATTTCCTAAAAACGCACAAGAACATCAAAAATTAGGGTGTGACCACTCTCTCTTGGTTCATAAACTTGATTCTACTAACCCCCGATTTTTGAGATATGACACTAAGGCTTAGTTTGGATGGGCGGTGAGTTTACCTCCGGTGAGATTAAAAATAGTAGTGGCGGTGAGATTAGTTACTATAGTGGTGAGATTGGATACTATAGCGATGAGATTAGAAATAGCGGTGGGTGGGTGTTTGGATTCAAATGTACCTGTAACGGTAAGGTAAGAATAAAAAATGACTATTAAGAATATTAGATTAGAAATTATATATAATAGAAGTTTTTTAAATTATTTTAATTTTATGAAATTATTAAAAATATGTTAATTTATAAATTCATTTAAGAAAATATTAAAATGTATCTTTTGATATTTTATTATAAATATTTTAATTAATTACATAATCAATTTAAATTATTTATTAGATAAAATGATAAGTTTTTTTTAATTTTTTATAATTAGTTATTTTTTATAAGAATGAAAAATATTATTTTCATAAACAATTAACATTATACTTGGATCAAATTTTATATATTTACTTAATTAATTGAAGGGGAAAAAAAACTCAAGCTCCATATGCCTACCTGCAAACTGAAAAGACTAAAGAGAGCTGGCAAAATTTTCTTTTTAATAAAAAGGGTAAGGGTTAGTATAGGAAAAATAAATTGCGCTTTTCTCAACTGAAGCGTTTTCATGGGTGAAAATTAGGAGTCTAGTGCGATACAAAGAATTAGCTGAAACTCACCACAAGTGATCCAAACGCTATTTTGCACAACAATCGAAAGAAAAAGGGGATTAAACGCACTGAACCATGCTCGATTAAGCATCCAAAGGCAGCCTTTAGAGTGGGTTTGGATCAGCAATTGGGTGTAGTGCAATGCGGTGCATTAGCTTATTTTTTGTTTTATATTACAATATTGTTATAATATCTAATCTCTCTATCACCGTTATTTTTACACTAATCGCATGTAAACGCATCACCTATCCAAATCTACCCTAAATACATGAATTTTGGATTTATAAACTTATGTGTGTTTGATGAACCATCATTATCTATTCAAAGATTATTATTAGTTAATTGTAACAACTTTTCACAAACTTAAATATTATTTGATGCAATCACAATTTGTTATTATCTTCTAAAAAAACTATTTAACCATCAAACAATGTAATATAAAATTTCACCATCATATTTATTTTTCAAATGAGGAAGCTTTTTAGAGATTGTATTTTTAAAGACTGGTTTACCTTATTTTATTTAAATAGGTCATATAAAAGTATTTTTTTCTTTTATTTTATCCAATTAATAATAACAATTTAATTTTTTGTTCTTCAAATAATTGTTCTGACAGTTCAGTCATGAAACCAGACTTAGCCAGACTGTCTGAAAGCGAATTCGCCTATAATTGCTGGGCGAGCACGTAAATTTTTTTATTAAATTCTATATTGTTCAGGATTTAGTATAATTTAATTAATTTTTATTTTTATTTTATTTGAATTTATCAATTTGAATTTCTATATTTTTTAATACTTTCTTAACAAGTAATAATTAAATTCATTTAGTTAAATTCAACAATTAATTATATATTTTACATACAGTTGTAGATATAACCAATGTTCTTCAATTATTTTAAGTCTTTATACTTTTCAAAATTTTAAATTTCATTTTTGGTGTAAATGATAATCATTAATTCATTAACTGAAATTTTAGTGAGTGATACACTTATGGTAATATATTTGTCGCATCATATCTTGAAAATAACATAACTTAATTTAATAGATTTTGTTTAATAAAAATTAAATTTTAAAATTTTAAAATAATAAAATAAAAACATAAGGATTAAATTTACAACTTTTCATAAAATATTTTAACTAAATTATTTGCTTTGTGTCTTTAAATTCCTAGTACTTGAATGGATTTCGAGCTAAAAGAAAAAGAAAATTGAATGGTTTTTAGGCACAATAAGAAAAACAAAATAAAAATTGAAGACGAAAAACACATGTAAAATTTATATTAGAATACGAGGTAAATCATTTTCAATGGTCAACAAAAATTGAACTTTTCCTTTTTGCCTTTCTTGGGTAATTTTCCATTCATTTTCTAAGTTTTCCCTCGACTTTCCCACCAACCAAATGGTATCTAGTGCTTATAAAACAATTAATGAGGAAGCTTTAATTTGGATGCATATTGCATATTGGAAGAAGCTTCAATCTATGTCTTTAATAAATTTATTTGGGTTCATATTGGATAGTTTTCTTAATTTACCAGAAAAAGAAAGAAGAAGCTTAAGCATTATTGGTATATGCTTTGTATTCTCTGGCCTTGGGTTGCTTCACGTTTCTAAATTTGGTGGGTAGATTTTGAAACCTAACTAGGTTTCTGGAGGTATTGTGCTTTTCATGATTTGACATTTCTTGTAGCCGCATTGATTTTCCTTCTAATAAACTCATAGCCACATTGAGCCTACATGTTAGGGATCTTTCTTTATCCTCGTACCCACTTTTTTTTTTGAGAAACACATAGCCATATTGACCCACCTATTGGAGATTTTCTTTTTCTCTTCCTCACAGCCAAAATTTTTTGCAATCTGAATCACAATTTATTTCTTTTTCTTAAATATTTACCCATCTATTATCGTTTGCAGCACATTGACCCGCACTTAAAATATGCTTTGGGTATGGGGTATTCATAACTTTATTATTATTATTATTTCAAACAATGGATATTGTTTGATTGGTGAGAAAGTTGAGGGAAAGCTTTAGATTTTCGTAACCATTAATAAGAAGATGGACTTAATTCTAATTGAAGCAATAAATTTAGACTTTAAGGTAAAAAAAACATTTTATTGAACTTTTAATGACAAAAAAATTAATTAAAACATTTTGTCATTAGAAACCGTGAGTGACCAGTTTGATTTTTATCAATAGTGGAACTAACATGACATTTCACATTAACATTTTATTAAAAAGGGTAAAGTAATGATAATTAAACAATTGACTTTCTTCACTCAATTATTAATTTTTTTTATTTAATTATTAAACTTTTTGAAATTAAATATTTTAGTCATTAAAAATTAGTTGCCTTCAGATTTTTAACAGAAAACTGATGTGGAATTTTGATTATTTCTATATAATTTTTTCAATTTTACACCTAGGTAAGTAATTTTTTTTAAGCTTTAATTTTGACCTTTTAATCTCTCTTTGGCTTTTTTTTTAATCTAGCCCTTATAAATTTAAAAAATTATAAAAACATCTAACTTCAAAATTAATTATGAAAATAACTTAATTTTTACAGTAGAATTAGATGTCGTCATTTTTTCAAGTTACACCACCCTAAAAAAAAGATAAATAAATAATTTTTTGATGCGATTTAAGAAATTAATGACACTGAACTGAAACATATAAAGACAAAAGGTTCAATGATTATTGATGGTACGATGAAGCAATCATCTTTATATGAAAAAAAGAACTATTGATGATTCGAAAAATTATAATTTTTAAATCCAATACTAGGATTTCACAATCCACTGTCACTTCCAAGAAGTATGCGTGAAAAACGTGGGGCTATTATTTACCTGAAAGCAGGTGAAAAGATTCAAGCAAAGGCCCTGCCAATAAGTAAAGACAATTTTATTGGGTTCTTTTTGCCTCATTTAATAAATATGTATATCTATAAATTTATGAATAGGTTTGTAGTTTATTCCTAAATAATTTAGGGTTACTTTCTCTTTTAACTAACAACATAAGATTAAAGATTACTCTATATTTTATAATTTTTTTTACTTATAGACTTTAAAAATTTTATTGATAATGTAACAAATATTTTCCTTTTATGTTTTAGTTTTTTTTAGAAAATTTTTACATATTGATAGTTGTATTATATTCTGCATAATTTGTTATTATGGTTTATTTTGAATAAATTTTTGTTTAAAGTGATGTGTTGAAATTCATTACAATTTTACTCATGATGTCAATTTATAACATTATTATTTATTTGTTTAAAGTATTTTAATTTTTTATATATTCTACACATTAATAATTCATTTATATAAAAATTAACATATGTATTAATATTGTATTCACATCATTTTATTGTTTACTAATTTGATATAAAGATTTAGTTTTAACTTTAAATTCATTTTCTTAAAGCTAATACACATGGCTTATACGTTATATAAATATAACCAATACGTTAAATCTTTAAAATTAACTTAATTGAAATTAATGAAATTAAATTTTTTTCCTTATCATCACTGATTAAGCGGTGGAAATGTGCTTGTCATTGAAATGAATAAGAAAATTTGCCATTCGTGAAAAATTAATCGAAATGAATAATCTACAAAATAATAAAATAAAACTACGTGGAAACTAACGTCGATAATGACAATATACAACGATCGCAAAGCAATAAGAAAAAGAAAAAGAAAGCACACACTTTTCGAAAAAACCACGGGTAGAGGAGAAAAAAATTCACTAATGTTGAATACGAATGATATAAGAGGAGTTTAGACTACATCTATTTATAGGTTGAAAAACTTTATTCTAATCAATGTAAAATAAAAGAAGTACAGTAAGGTAGAAAAACCTTATTCTAATAAATGTAAAATAAAAGAAGTATAGTTTTATATGGATTTTATTTTTATTTTATTTTACTATTGTATTTTATTTTAACATGGATTCGAGTCACTCAACTCTTGCAATCTCCACCTTGACACGAATTCTCAGTGAACAAGTTCTTCACCACGAACTCTCAACAAATAAGTTCTCCACCTCTTCCACGAAACCCCTTAAAGGGTGCTCTTCAACAATGAACACCAACCAAGTCCAAGAAATGCTCAAACTTAGTTATAGGAAGTGACTTAGTCATCATATCTGTAAGATTTTCACTAGTACTAACTTTACTCACAACAATATCTCCACAAGCAATAATATCACGCAAAAAATGATACCGAACACCAATGTGCTTCATTCTCTCATGAAACATTTGATCTTTCATAAGGAAGATGACACTCTAACTATCACAAAACACTATACTGATCTGAAGGTCTTTGCTGAGTTCACCAAAGAGCCCCTTTAAACAAATAGCTTCTTTACAAGCCTCAGCAATCACTATATACTTAGCTTCAATAACAGACAAAGCAATTGTAGTTTGCAAAGTGGCTTTCCAACTGATTGTGCAACCTCCAATAGTAAAGACATACCTTGTGAGAGATCTTCTTTTATTAAGGTCTTCGGCAAAAACATAATCAACGTACTCAATTACTGCATCTCTAGTTCTTCCAAATTGTAAGCAAACATCAGTAGTATCTCGTAAGTATCTAAAAATCCACTGAACCATTTTCTAGTGTTCTTTGCCAGGATTCGCTATGTATCTACTAACTGTACTAACTACATATGATAAATCTGGAGGTGAGCAAACCATAGCATATATAAAAGATCCCACTGTACTAGAATATGGAACACGTGACATGTAGTCAATCTCATTATCTGATTGATGAGACAAAGCTGATGAAAGTCTAAAGTAAGCTACTAATGGAGTACTAACAGGGTTGAAATTCTACATATTGAACCTGCAAAGAACTTTCTTAATGTATCGTTTCTGATTTAGGTACAATTTACATGCTTTTCTATCTCTAAGAATCTTTATTCCAAGTATCTTCTTTGTTGTTTTCAAATTATTCATCTCAAATTCTTTACTAAGTTGGGCTTTGACCTTTCTTATTTCTTATTTATATTTGGCTACTATTAACATGTCATCAACATAAAGGAGTAGATACATAAAAGAACTATCATTGCTTTTCTTAAAATAAACACAATTATAGAAGTTACTTCTTTTGAAATCATAAGTAGTCATAAAAGAATCAAACATCTTATACTACTATCTTGGTGACTTCTTCAAGCCATAAATGGACTTTTTCAATAGGCAAACATAGTCTTTATTTTCTCAAATTATAAAATTTTTTGGTTGTTTCATGTAAAAATCTTTCTCAAGTACTACATGCAAGAATGTTGTTATTACATATAACTGCTCCAGCTCCAAACCATACATGGCAACAATATCAAGTAAAGCTCAAATCGAACTATGCTTCACAACTAGATAAAACACTTCTATGAAGTCTACACCTAGAATTTGATTATAACCTTTGGCAAATAGCCTTGGTTTTTATTTAGATTCTTCAACTCCTAAAGTTCCTTCTTTCTTTTTGAACACACATTTACAATGAACAGCCTTTTTATCTTTAGGAAGCTTCACTAGATCCCATGTTCTGTTTTTATGGAATGATTCTATCTTTTCTTGCATTACAATCATCCATTTTCCTGAATTTTCATAGCTATCTACCTCGGAATAAGTAGATGGCTCTTGATTTGCATCTATCTCTTCAGTAACATTTAAAGCATAAGCAACTCGATCAGTTTTGGCGTACCTCTTTGGAGGTTTAATTTCTCTTCTAAGTCTGTTCTTGGCAATAGAATATTTTGGTGAAGAAGTAACTCTACTTTGAGTTTTTGTACTAACTTGAGGAGTAGACTCTGTTGTAGATCATGCATCAATCTGAAACTCCACCTGCTTTTGCTGGCCTTTATTGAAGAGCCTTTAAGAGATAAGTTAGGTAGCATAACAATTTCATCAAAATAACATCTCTGCTAATCACAATTTTTCTATTTTTAGGGCACCATAATTTATACCCTTTAACACCAGTCTTATAACCAAGAAAAAACACATTTAATAGATCTAGGTTCCAATTTCCCATTATCAACATGAGCATACGCAGGACACCCAAAAATCTTCAAATAAGAATGATCAGCAGGATTACTAGAAAATATCTCTTGTGGAGTCTTTTACTCAATGGAAAGACAGAGATCGGTTAATTAAAAAACATGTAGTAAAGGTCGCTTCAACCCAAAACGACTTCAATAAACAAACATTCGACAACATACATCGAACTTTTTCCATGATTGTTCTATTCATCTGTTCTGCAATGTCATTTGGTTGTGGAGTATGATGAACTGTCAAGTGTCTCACGATTCTTTCTAAATTGTACAATTCATTAAACTTATCAGAATAGAGTTCTAAGTCATTATCTATGCAGAGGTGTTTTATCTCTTTTCCTGTCTGCTTCTCGATCATAGTTTTCCAAGCCTTAAACATGGAAAACACATCACTTTTCTACTTCAAGAAGAATTCCTAAACTTTTCTGGAAAATCATCAATGATCGTCAGCATATAATTAGCGTCACCCCTCGAAGGCACTCTTGATAGTCCCAAAAGATTAAAATGATTATAATCCAGTGTTCCCTTTGTGTTATAGATTCCTCTAGTGAATCGAACTCTCTTTTGCTTCCCAAAAACACGATGCTTACAAAACTTCAGTTTGCTAATGCCTTGTCTATCAAGATGTTCTCTTTTGCTTAATTCTATCATGCTATTCTCACTCATATGCTTTAAACGTATATGCCAAAGTCTAGTAACATCATTATTTGACAAGGAAGAGGAAGCGACGACTGCATCACCAATAATAGTAGAACCTTGCAAAACATATAACTTAGCAGTCTTTATCTGCCTTTTCATCACAATGAGGGAAACCTTGCTAATCTTCAGAACCCCACTTTCAGCTGTGTACTTGTTAATTTTGATCATGCCAATACCTGCGACTTTATATGAAGCATTATTTATCATAAAAATAATACCTTTAGACATTGTTTCACATGTATTTTAAACATGCATTTCTCATTTTCATCTTTATTTTAAGTTACTTTATCGTTTTAAATACACATCGTTTAAATATTACATTTGTTATTATTCAAAAATCTTCAAAATAAGACAATATTCCGTATTTGGATTTGAGAAGTCGTATCTTAACTTATGGGGTTTCAATTTTTCTCGTTGAACCTAAATGACCGAATATCCTTTTAAAATTAAAATACATGAGATTAAAAAAAAAGGCAAGCTTATTCTCAAGGATTCAAGATGTCGTGTCTTAACTTTCGGGATGTGACATTTTGTTATCTCGAGATGAGAGGATCTTTAACGTACGTTTCGATTTCTTCAAGCAATTTTTAAGTAAAAATAACATTAATACAAAAATGGATTGTATTTTAAATTCTTTTTGAGTTTTCAGCTTTCGACATTAAGATATTAATTAATCAATTAGGTACCAATTTTTGGCGTTACGATGGTGCTAATCATTTCTCGTACGTAATCGACTCCCGAATCTATTTCTGGATTTTTTTAGACCGAAAAACATTGTTTTAATAAATCAAATCTTTTATTAAAAAGATCAAAGTATAAGGTGATCCGATCACACCCTATAAAAAAAGGATTGGTAGCGATTCACATTTAAAAAAAAAGTCGGTTTCAAAAATGGTTTCGACAATCTATTTTTAGATTGGAAAATCTTATTCTAATCAGTGTCAAATAGAATTCTAATCAATGTAAAATAAAATAAGTATAGTTCTATATGGATTTTACTTTTATTTTTTTTACCACTATATTTTATTTTAACAAAGATTTGAGTCACTCAACTCTAACAAAATACAATATTTTTATACAAATTTATTGGAAATTTTGAATAAATCTTGACAAATAGAGAGTTTAAAGTAAATAGAGAGTTGGACTTGAGTGAAAATAATGGAAAATAGCATGGGTAATTATAGGAAATTAAAGTTATCGTTCGGCTGTTTCAAAATTTTACCGTTGGTACGTTTGAATTTTTACCGTTAGAAAAATTATCGTTGGAAGAAAACGCACTCAGCTAGACGCGCTTTCATACATACTTTCCAAAAATGACCTATTTCCAAAAATGACTAATAAACAAAATATTTCAGTATATATAACTAATTTAGCCAAATATATTGCCATAATTTTAAAAAAATTTAAAAAAATTATATAATTATTAAATTACTCACTCTAAATATATAGCAAATCTAAAGATATTATAAACACCTTTCAAATATAAATAATTTTCAGTCATGGGTAAGTAAGCGTGTATTTATGAATTGAAAATTTAAGCTGAATAAAAATGTTAAATAAGTGTTAAATTTATATTAAAAAACTATTTAATAAATTAGTAAATATATGAATATAATTAAGTGCTTTGATAAATTAAATACTAATCTTAAAAGATTTTTTAATTTTTAATTTTAAATTTAATATTTTATATTATTTTGAATAGTTTAGAATTCGAGATAAAAGTTTGCTAATCGAGCTAGAATTGGACCAAAGAAGGGAGATCCATAGTCACCGGAAACTGGTTTCACTGGCAACTCTGGCAGCGGCAGTGAAGAAGACGACATTGGCTGGAGGCTTGGGTTAGGTAAAGGATTAATTTGGAGAAGTTGGAAAATGATTTACACGTTCCAGAAATCCAAAGCTATAAAGTGACTGTGTACTGTGTCAGTGGTATTAATGAATAAGAGAAAGTAGTGGTCCAATCTTAAATTGACTATGTGGATCAGCATTTATATTTTGGTATAAATGATTTTCTCATTTATCATATTTAATCAATGCACATGAAAACTTAATAACCTAATTCATACACCACAAGTTTTAGGAGCTCAGGAGACTTGGAAACCACTTCTCCAACCTTGAATTTTGTTTCCCATTCATGGCTCACCGCTTTTGAAAAATTCCTCAATGAATTGTTAGACGATGGTTCTAGTCTTTGGTTACCGCTCACCTTTTCTTCTCTTCCATTAACTTTCTATTCTGTCTTTTTCCTTTTTATTTTTATTTGTGGATGTATTTTATGAATAATTTTATTGCTTTCAGAAATTATGATGAACAGATGACGGTGTCGTTGTTGAAACTCTACCAACCACCAACATTTTTTTTAAAAAAATGAGTTGCTCTTTTGTCTGCTTTTTAATCTAATTTTTGTTTTGAAAGTATTTTCAAAATAATAAATTATTTCACAAATTGGTTTGGATCTATGTTGTCTTATTATTTTTTTGTTTTTTTCATTGTTTAACAAGTCTCCCTTTTTATAAATTTTTTGTCACTCTTGTAGCACGCTTTTTAATCTTGCTTATGTATGTAGTCTTGTTTTTGCAAGTAATTTTAAGAATTATTTTGTCGTTGTCCTTTCTAGTTTGGTGGATTTCGGCTTTTTTGCCTATTTTTTGCCACCATTTTGGACCACTTGGTATTGATTTCCTTATCATATTAACTGTTTGCAATTGCTCCAAATTTATTATACTTGAGTTGTGATAGAGGCAATTGTCAACATGCCATATATTCTATTGATGTTGAGGCTAAAAGTCTTTGTTATGTTGATGAAGCTTGTAAGGCCCAAATTTTGACCGGGGCTCAATAAAACCAAACCTAATTTCAACCTTAGCCCGAGCCCAAATAAAAAAAAATCCAGAAAAAAAATAATAAAATAGTCCAATTAATAATACATGGCCCAAATTAAAACCCCCATCAGCCCACAACTTAAACTAACCCTACCAGCCCACAATCTCAAAAATTTTCAGCAGACTACAAACTCAACCCCCACGTCAGCACTCCAAACAGGATCCCCGTATACCCCGCTCCATGTTTTCGCCCATGTTTCACGCCCCTCGTTCTCCACAACTTCAACACCTGCAATTGGAGCAAAGAAATAGGTAGAAAATGTATGGTTTTTGGCTATAAAGCCTTCAATTTTTCATAGTAAAAAAGGGGATCCAAAAATTGTATCACTCGCGTATTTTTCAAGGAATCAAACAAAAAACACACAGAAGGTTGATCTCCGATTTTGTTCTCTTTATTTTCATTTTTCGTTTTCTTGCTTCTTTAATATTTCTTTTATTTTTTATACAAATCTATTAAACAAAGATACAAAAAAGAAAAAATAAAAGGAAAGAGGAAGGATTCTCACCAGATCCGGCCCCGTCGCCGTGTTATCGGAACCTTCCCCTCCGTTCGGCGTGGTTGAGTCTAAAAAGGGGTTGAACCCTTGTCTTTTCGTTTTTGGAACTAGCCTCCAACAAGTAAAAAATGGGAGAGCTAAAGGAGCCCATTTTGGTGTATCGCCGACCACCGAGTGCAGAGGTGGCGCGGCAGTTGAAGGGCGGCAATGATGGGTTTCTTTGAAACCCTAGCAGAAAATAAAAGAGAAAGGAAATGGGGAGAGAGCAGGAAAGCTCTCTGTTCTTTTTGTTTAAAGTTGGGGGAAGGCTGGTAATGGAATAATAAAATAAAAAATAAAAAAGGGGAAAGTTGGTAATGGAATAAAAAAAAAGAAAGTTTTTTTTGTTTAAACGATGATGATGAAACGGCGTGTTTGGTGAAGTGGGGTGTGCATTATCCCTAAATGGGAGATTTGCTAGATTAGTCCTTCTCCTTTGCAACTCTATTCGACTAGGCCCCATTTTCTGTTTTCTTTTGTTTTTTTTTAATTTAGCTCTTAGATTTCGTTTGGGTTACATCTGGGTCCTTCGAAACACTGCGCATAAAAGGCTAGGAATATTTTCCAGCTAGTCCCTCGTTGTTTCAGCGTGATTCATTTCGATCCTTGATGGCCTTCTTTTCATTATTTACAATATGAGTCCCTCTTCCCTTACATGTATCTCATTTTAGCTCAAATTCTAACTTTTTAATTTATCCCTTAAAGTTCATTTCTTTTTTATTTTCGGTTCCTTGACCATTTAATCTTATTTATTTTTCATTTTTTTTATTCTTTTCAATATTCTGGTTTTATTTTTATTTTCTTTAGTATTTTATTTACTTGCCCTTTTTAAATTCAACCCCTTATATTTTATTTTATTTTTATATTTATTAATTTACCTATATTTTACGCTTTAGACTTTATTTTTTTATGTTAATTCAAATTCTTTTAGTTTCCATTTTTGTTTTTTTCTTTATTTTTATTTCACCATTGTTTTGTACTATTCTTTTGCCTTTATTTTTACATTCATGGCTTATTACAACTGCTCATTGTATTATTACTATTAATATCCTTATCACGTTGTCATTTTTGCTCCATCAATATTATTTGTTATTTTTGTCTTATTTGTTCTATTTATTTTATTTTTTGTTTATAATTTCAAACTAAATTGTTTTATTTATTATCTTGTTCATCTACTTATTTCTTTATTCCTTTAACTTTTTATACTAAAAAGTTCATTTATTTATGTTTTTAGATGCTCTTCGATTTTACTATTATTATTATTATTATTATTAATATATATTTCATTTATACACATTTAAATATTATATCATACCCCATATTATGCATACATATTAACATTATACCATATATGTATTTTTTATAAATATTATATTTATATATTTTTTTATATATTATATATTGTGTACATGCTTTGAGTATTATCATGTGTTCATTTTGATATATGTATATATCTATGTAATATCATTAATATCTTTTTATTATTTTTTTAGCATGTATATACTATGTAAATATTTCAAAGATTGCATTTTTATTATGTATATATTTTTTAATACGGGTACATTTTTATATTACGTGTATATATCTTTTAATATTGCATTTTTATTGTTATGCATATACTTTAATACTACATCATTTATACATTATTATTTCTCATACTATCTTACGTTCATGTTTTTTTTTAAACTATGCCATGTATATACAAGTACTATATATCTATTTATATAGTTATTAATAGTTGTTTTTTTTATGATTATTTCTAATATGTATGTATTGTGTATTTACCTCTAATACTGTATATATTGTATATTCTTACCATTATCTTTGCTATATTTATTATTATTATTAATCTTTATTATTTGACATATTATTGTTATCACTTTTTTCTTTCTTACTATCATTACATTATTATTATTAATTATTATTATTTTTATTATTATTTTTATCATTGTTTGTGTTATTTATTTATTTACGTATATATCATTTACTTAAGTTTTTATTTTACTTTTCGTTATATTTGATCCGTGATTATTTCGCGTGTTAGCTAATTTTTGTTATTCTCGTCTCTTATTTTATTTTATATTAATGCATCTATTATGCTCATGTATATTATCCCGTTTTTTATTTTATTTCGATTTACAAATATCACTTTATGATTTCTAATTCTCTAAATCTAATTCAAGTTAAATTAGTGTATTCCAAGCCGGTTTATAATTATTCGTTTAAAAATTCTTTAAAACGGAGACGATGTTCGATGTTTAGCAATTCGGGGAATCGTGCCCTATTGTGCTGGGTTGCAATTTCTTGTTTGCCCAATATAATCGGTTGTCTCTTTAGAATTTCGTTCATGTTTTCTAAAAAAAATTTAAAACGAAGGAAATGTTCGACGTTCGGCAATTTGGGGAATCGTGCCCTATCGTGTTGGGTTGCAATTTCTCGTTTGTGCAAAATAATCGAATATCCCTTTGGAATTTCATTCACGTTTTCCAAAGCGAGACAATGTTCAACGTTTGGAAATTCGAAGAACCGTGCCCTACCGTGTTGGGTTTCGATTCTCTCGTTGGACTAAATAATTTGGCATCCTTTTGCGGTTTTCAACATATAAATTTTTGAAGTCAAAGTTCATCATGTTTTCGAGGGCTTAAAGGATCATGTCCTATCGTGCTGGATGTGATGCTATATTCCTCTTAGGCAAGAGAATTTTGATGACTAACTTGAGTTACTCAAATGTTATCAAAAAGGAATCACATTTCAAAAATATTTTTTAAAGCTTAGACATAAGGACAGTACTTAATCGATTTGATACCAATTTTGGACGTAATGAGGGTGCTAATCCTTCCTCACACGTAACCGACTCCCGAACCTTTTTCTCAAAATTTCGTAGACCAAAATCATTGTTTTAGTAAACCAAAATGTTTTATTAAAACAACCAAAATTTCTACGTGATCCGATCACACCTAAACAATAAAAGATTGGTGGCGACTCCATTTTCGCTTTCCGAAAAGTCGATCCATTATTTTTAAATCGAAATAAAAAAATGGTTTCGACAAAGCTTGTCCTTCATCGTTTACAACAGATCTTTGTTGTTTTTTCTTCTAATTGTATAATCTCATTCATGAAATGAGTTAATGATTTTCCCTTTCTTAAAAAAAATAATATGACTGATTTAATTTAATTCTTTTAATAGAAAATTTTTAATTTTGACTATTATACTATGTTTGGTTATTAGTGTAATAAAAAGAATATTTAACACATATGTTCTAAAATAGATAAATATAAAATAAAAATAATTAGTATAAATTTAAACATGCAATCAGAAGTATGAATAAAAGCTCTTGTAAAAAAATTAAGACATCATCAAAATAAACGAAAAATTTTCTTTCTCTTCACTATAAATAAGTCTTGTAAATGATTAAAAATTACCAATTGTAATTAATTTAAAGCTAACCAATGACTAAAACATATGGTAAACCAAATGTATCATTAATAATAAATAATTTCTACGTTTATCAATATTTTTTTACATCCGCTCTTTTGATTTTAACATTAAAGAAAAAGTCAACAATAGAGTTAAAGTCTGAAAATTTTTTAAAGGGTCCAAAATTAAATTATATTTTTTATAATAATAAAAAGGTAATTTTATTATTTTAATAGTTTATATTTTTATAATTTTTAAAAAAATTAAATAAAATTTTTATTATTTTTAAGGAAGATTAAATTTACTAATTTAAAATTTTAAAAATTTTTAAAAATTTAAATAAAATTTTTTTCATTTTAAATACTAAGTACGCCGCTGACGAACATGCCATGAGATGAGATTGTCACTTACAGCGTGGACACCATTGCAAATGATCTGTGATGATGTTTTATTATTATTATTATTATTATCATTTGATTTTCTAAAATATTTTCTATTTTTATTTTAAAGAATAAATTTTATTTTCTATCTTTTAAAAATTAAAAAACATACTTGATAAATAGAAATAATTTTTTTAATAATAAAATTATAGAAATGTGTTTGATAACTATTTTTCTATAGTAGAAACTTGAGAAATAAAATTTTAAAATATTATATTTATATGAATTTTTAAATTTAATCTCATATTTTTTAAAAAAATTGTCCCTTTATTTTTTAAATTTAAAAATTCAGATTCAGTTGTTCACACCATTAAAATTCTTCTATTAAATTCTTTTTCATGACATATTAAAACTAAAAAGGTTATTTGATAGCCATGAAACAAAAAAATGATACTGAAATGGAGAATTTTGCTAATGTTGGTAATTCTTAAAAACTCACCTCAATATTTTAATCAAAATAAAGTATTTAGATTAACTAATAACATTAACAAAAATTTAAATATCAAATTATATAAAAATTAAAATATAAAGCTTAAATTTCAAATTTGAGCATAGTATACGAACTAAAATTGAACATCGATCATTATTATATAATCTCAAAAAAGTGTAAAAGGTTATGTATTTTGGACTCGTATATATCACCATTTTAATCAGAAATAAAATAATTAGCCTTACAATGACATTATAAAAACTAATATATTAAATTATGTCAAAATTAAAGTATAAATATTAAATTTCAAATTTGAGCATAATATAAGAACTAAACTTAAAATTTTACCATTATCGTATAGTCTCAGAAAAGAAGTAAAAAGGTGGTGTATTTGGACACTTGCATGTCAACATTTTACTCAAAATGAAATATTTAGACTATGATTAAATTACTAAATTATGTAAAAATTTTAACTTGGTGCATTATTTTTTTTTTCAATCTAACTGATACTTAAACTTGAAAATTGTAAATCAATTTAATATTATTTTAAATTTTTAATTAACACCGTTAAAATATGCTGACATTAGAATAATAACTAATAATATAATACTTCCGTATATATTAACCTAAATTAACTCTAATATTTTAGCATATTATAAGTAGTAAATGAATGAGTATTGTGGGGCTTCTCAAAATAAAGCTTAAATCAGACATTCTTTGGAATGGAGATTCTCATTCTATGAACCAAACCATCGAATTATTGTAGCAGACCTTAAAGCAGCGTTATAATTTTCAATGGTTTTTTAGGCACATGATTCTTGAGGTTTCAGCTGGACAATCAAATCAATTATGACATTAATGATAATTAAAAGCAATAAATAAATCAAAATTAAAGAAGAAATAACACCAGTCAATGATGGTAAATCTTTTTCAATGGTCAACAGAAAATTTAACTTTTCCCTTCTTTTTTTTTTTTTAAATTTTCCCTTCATCTTCTTCTTTATTACTGGTTATGAAAATAAAAAACTTTCCCTCAACTTTCTCACCAACCAAACGGTATCCAGTGTTTATAAAACAATTTCAAGTAATAAAAAAGCTATGAAAACCCTGATTCAATACGGAAGAAGCTCGAACCTTATGAGTAATTTCACTATTATTTCATGAAGAGGATGTTGTTATTTGGGTGCATATCGGATAGATTCAAAACAACCAAATGAGAAACAACCTTTTTTTTTTTTAATGGATTATAACACTTTACCTCAAGTTAAAAAGAAGCAAAAGAAGTTACTGTAAACCTTCTTTTTGTCAAACCCCAATTTGGCAATGTGATCAGCTTCAATATTTTCTTTCTCGGAGACTTATTTAATTGACCAATTTTTCACATTTTTCAAAAATTAAACTATATGTCTAATTATTGCTAAATTTAAACACTTCGACAAACATAAAAAAGAAGCTTTAACCTACTTTGAAAAACAAAATTTGACTTCATATTGGATAGTTTCAAACACCTCCAAGTTAATTAACTTTCACTAAATTAATCTTAAAATATAAAATAAATTACATTTAATTACTTGTATTTGAAAAATTAAATAAATTCATAATTAACATTAATTTTATATTATTAATAAAATCATAAAAAATTTAAACCGAATAATACCAATATTAAAAATTTAACATTAATATCATTAAATATTACAATGTATAACTTTTGTCAAATATAACCATAAAATGTATAATATATTAAATTATATATTTATTAAATCTTTCTTATAGCCACATATTTATTATAAACTCATATCCACATCTTTTTTCAGGGTAACTGATAGCCACTTTGGCCCACCGATCTCATTTTTTTTTCTTATCTTTCTCCCAGCCAAAATTTATGCAACCAGTACTAAATCATAAGTTTTTATATTTTTCTTAAACATTTACCTAATTATTACATTGAGATAAATATTAAATAGAAACCATAAATTTAGAACGTAAATTTGTATTAAACAATAACATATAATAAATAATGAAGTTTATTATTTGAAACTAATTAGTAATAACATATTAAATATATACACTATTAAAATGAAAAAAATAGATTAAATGTTTATCATGGTGTTGTCATCAATCTTGAGTTGGTGTCGAATTAGCTTGTAGCACCAACTCAACCAAATATATTATTGAGTTATACAACAAATCGAGGTAATAAAATATGCATAATAAAATTAAAATATAAAAAATTAAAAATAAAGTTTTAGTTGAGTGGCAAAAGAAACATTTTACTAATGCAATTAGTGTAGGTTTGAATCTCATCATATGAATATTTTCCTTTGGTTTTCTAAAGTAAAAAGATTAAAATACTCTCAAATGATATTATTTATTTTAATTACGATTTTTTTTATAATTTTTTAATCGAGTTAATATCTAATTGATTCGTGAAATTAAATTAATAAAAAATCTAAATAATAGTATAAATGCTTTAAATCTTCATCATAAATTTTTTATTATTTTTTACTAAGTTGGTGAGAAAGTTTTTAGATTTCCATAACCACTGATTAAGAGAAAGACGAAGGGGGAATTATCGAAAAGAGATCGAAGTTTTAAAATTTCGAAAAAGGTTATGAAAATTTTTACCACATGTTCCCATAAAAATTTGAGATGCATTTTTATTTAGTTTTAATTTTTAATCATTGTGGTATTAGTTTATTTAGACAAAATTCATTAACACCATAAGAAATAATTAATTTAATTAATTTAACTAAAATATTAATTTGGAATCATACTACTAATTCGTGACTCGATTAAATTAGTAATTATTTTTTGTAGTTAATTTAATAATTGTTTCTTCAATTAGTAATTTCTTGGGTACAATCCTCGAAATACTTATCAGTGTTTTGTTGTAAACTTTATTATATTACAATTTTACTCGTACGCTTGCGGACACCGTCGATTTAATTTCTTATATTTTTGATGTGATATTTTTACTATAAACAATAACATATTTATAGGCAATCAATAAGTTAACATTATGGTACTTAGGAAGAATAAAGGTGCCTACGTTTAGGACATGGCGAAGATTATCGAAAGGAGTAAAATACTTGAAGTCCGCCTCTATAAATAAGAGCAAGAGGCAAACAGACGACTAGAGGGATCTTGCCAAGGACAATGATGAATGGAACCTAAGAAGCGTATTAACTTAATATTGTGAAAAAGGTGGGAAAGGTTCTTTAGACAAGATGGTAAGTGTGATGCCTGCCAAGAAGAGTCCGTCAGAGAAGTCACGGATTCTAAAATGATTAAGCAAATACAAACTTAGATTGGAACCGACAAAAGGTAGTTGAATAAGTAGGCGCCAAGAGTATTCATGGGAATAAATGTCAGCTCAAGGTTGAACAATTAATAAAGCCCTTCAGAAAATAGTAAGGGGTGAAAATCTATCAGGGCTATGAAGCATTCGTAAGACCTTGTAGGTCCACCAATGGTGGAAATTGTCGAGAGATACCTAAGTAAGAGAAAGTTTGTTGGGAACTACTTGTCTATTGAAGTATTTAAAAGTAATGGACTGAAAGAATAGGTAATATAGAGTTGCATTGAGGGCACAAGTCCACTAAAGAAAAGTAGGTATCAGAAAGAGATCTTATTCTAGAAAAATGTTTAGGTTAAGGATCCACAATCAAGGTGATTATTTGTATAACCGCAACTAGACATCGCTTGGTCACATCGGCGAATAGGGGACAATGTTGAAGCATATCCGAAAGGGTACGATAAAAGTGGAATCAAGGAATAGTAAGGTAAGACCTTGATGAGAACATGGTTGTAATCAGGTCCATAATTATACCGCTATCAGTTGGCTCAACATTATGAAAGCATTGACTACACCAATTAAGTCCACAAATTTTCCTCATGAAACCTAAGGAGCTTTACTCGTAGAATCTCTTTCCTTAGAATTTAAAGCAACATTTTTAAAAGATGAATGTTTAGACTTACTAAGTTCATTGGAACTTATGAAAAATTCTGCTTGGATGAAGGGTATATAAAAACTTGGAAATCAAGTGGAGGAACCGAGCTAGTCTCCATCAGAATTAAGAGTTTGGCATGAGAGTTGACTCATGTATATAGAGGGGCACCCACAGAGGCTACGCCTCAGGGTTGAAGTTAATTGAGTCTATATGGAGTCGAATTGTTGGACCATTAAAAGTGCAAGATTGTAAGCAATTAGAACTAATATAATGTGTGTATTAATATCAAAGAGTTATTGGAAGGTTGAAGTCGTCTAAGTATGTAATCAAATTAAAATAGAAATGTATTAAGTTAATCAGATCGTTGTGACATCTAATACCCAAAATTAGCGATCGGATCGGGTAAAATGTGTTACAATACTCATATTCTAAAATACTTATTCCAAAACCCAAATAAATTATACTAAGCTCAAACCCAAATAATATACTAATTTTGTAACACCCTAAACCTGGCTTAGACGTTATGGCCATATCCGGAAGTGTCACATAGAATAGGTTGAAAAACCGTTGTTTGTTGAGATAAAAACCTTTTCCAGTTCATTTAACCTTTATCCCTATTATTAATTTCAAAGCTCTCTTTCATTTAATTATTTGGAGATAAAATGTATTTGTAGCGGAAGCTTGTAAACTTATCGTGTTTAGACAACCGTTTAAGTTATAAGTAATTAAAATCGAAAACCCCAAACCAAGGTGGAATAATTTAAACAGTCTAGAGAGTCCTAGAAAATACAAACTCTCAATCTTAATTCCAAATTTAAATAAAAACTAAATCAAATAAAAACAATTTTTTCGAGTGGTCACCATTGAGTCTTTCGTTGTTCCGATCCACCTAAGACTGTGGGTTACCTGTACAGACAAACATAAAAGAGGTGAGTTTACATAAACTCAGTGTGCAACCCCACAGAATTAAGCATGCACACAAACATAATATTAGAATCAGTCAGATACAAAAGCGGGCCTAAACCCATTACAGATACAGATACAGATTCTGGCTTAAGCCCATCTCAGATACAGATTTGTAGATCAGATCGGAAACCAGATAATAGAATTCTACCCCCATCCTCTACACACCATCTCCGACCATCCCTACACACCATGTGGGGTTTAAAACACCCACCTAGCCCTACACACCATGCTATACTGATGCGGCACATATCAGATATAATACAGCTGTGCTGCCAGATATTAGGCATAATCTGCCTTTCAGAACACTTCCTCCATCATAAATATCATCCCACCCCAATCACAATATCAGATTATACATACAGAATTCAACAGACAAATCATGCTTAACATGATTATATAAACAGATAATAGATAACAGATATACACTCATAGGCATGCTCATAATCATATTATAGTTTAATACATCGCTTGGTTTTAGGGTTAGATAGTGTTTACCGACACTGCGGTAGGCCCACAGTTTATTAGGACAACCCGTGCGACCCTACAGAAAATTTCAGTATAATGGGCCTACATGCCCGTGTAGGCCCAAACGCAGAGATTGGCCTTGCTAGTGTGGATCACACGGCCTGGCCCAGCAACCCATATACCAGTTTGGACTACCCATGTGGGCCCATATGCCCGTGTGGACTACTCATGTGGGCCCACACACCCAGTTTGGTTTAGCCCGTGTGGCCCACACGGCCACACTTCAGCCACTACACTACCATGTCTTCATCAACCACACTACCGTGTTGTTGCACATGGCCTACCACACTGTTGATCACACGCCCGTGTGGCATCGACAGTGGGGTTTTTCATCTTTCGCTGAATCATTTTTTTTCCATTTTGAGTACACACCTGGTATCGATTTGATGCAAAACCACTCTCGAGCCTCCAGAAACCTAAAAATTGTCATAACCACACTCAATTTCAACAACATCTACGAATCCTTAACTGAAAAATTCCATCAACGGAAACTCACAACACCAACAACATAACCATGATCTTAACGGTAGCGAAAAGAAATCTTTAATGCTCAAATCGTAGCAAAAACACCCACAACTTCTTAATCTTCGCCTAATCCAAGAAAACCAAAGACAAAACCCCTTTTAGAAACTATCCATGAATCAAAAAGATAGATGGAAATCCATTACTTACCGAACTAGCGTACACAAATGTTAAACAAAAAGGAACCAATTTGGAAAAACCAAGAAAAGAGGAGAGGCAAGGAAAAATCGGCAGTGAAGGAGAAACAAAACGTCAGATGGGAATTTTGGAAGATGAGAGAGAAAATTTCAAAAAGAAATAAAAATAAAATTAGAATAAATTAAAAATATTCTAATAACTTCCTCATCCTACAAATCTCTCTCCCACTATTCCTTTAACACAGAATTCCAACTGCATTGAAACATTTGCGCTAAATTGAGAAAAATAAATACCCATGCTTGCGTAGAGATTCAAATACGACTTGAACCAGCAGGCTCATTTTGATATAGTTTAACAAATAATTTAATATAAGCCCACTGTGCACGTAAGGCTTAAGTAAAAAAAATGCCAAAATTTGCCAAAGCTAGAGCTTGAACTTGGGACCAGTGAACACACACCTAAAACACTTAACCACTGAAGTAAATACTCAATTGTGTCAAAAACTTATAGAAGCAGAATTATAAAATTTAGGGCGTTACAAATTTTTACCTAAAGTCAAAATAAACTAATTATAGCCCAAATCTCAATTCCAAAAATATAAAGAAATTAAACTCAATACTCAAATATAATTTGTAAAAGTTAAAGCCCAATTCAAAATCTAATTTAATAAAATAATATTTTATTAAGACATTAAATTTTTAATAATATTTTATGTATTACTAGTTATAAACTTGTATTGTGATATACTAAGATAAAATATCTAATACACTGCTAGTAGAGCTGTTAGACTCCGCAAACAGGGTTAGGAAATATTCTATAGGTATAATAAAATATTTTAAAAATAAATATATAAAAAAATTGGGACACGTGACATTTTTTTAGTTTAGTTGTGGAATTAAAAATGTAAACTACTAGTGTACCAAATACTCATCCATATACTAAATTACACATAACTATTGATATCATATATTTTAATATAATCGATAACATCATATTAATTATATATATGTTATGTATTAATAGTTTTACTCATATATAAGATATTATTATATTATACAATAGTATATCATATGTTATAGTTAGCTATTAAAATTGACTTAACCGACCAAATTGTTAAGAACTCATTCAAAGAAGTGGGTTGTTTAGTTGACCAAGTATGATGGGCGTCGAATCCACCAAAAATAATTCCTACAAAATAGCTCTAATTAGTAGTAGAGTGGTAGTAGGGTTGAGTCCACAGGGATTGGTACTCTAATCAACTTTCGAGTTTGGCTTATGAACAGAATGTCGTGTCAAGGGTCGTGGCTAGAGTCGTGCCCACGACTCAAAACGTACCAGCTGAAAAATAAGCAAATAAATAAGTAAAGCAAGGGATTTTGAAATTGAGTAGAAACTAAATAATTAAAACTGCTAAGATAAATAATTAAATAAATCAGAAATTAAATTGGGATTTGCAATCAAATGTAATAAGCCTTAGCCTTAGACTCGGTAAATTCCGTGTTGAGAATAGATCCTCGAAAATTGATCTTCTCTTTAAAACGATAAGCTGGTTATAGTGGTTAAGAACGTCCTAACCACGAATTCTTCCTCTCGTAGCTGGTCCCGGTACGACCTGCAAACCAACCCTTACCGATTATCTAACCGAGATACACGTGTTCCCAATTCAAGATTCTGGCAGCCTTGCATTCTGAAGAACCCAACTCGAATTAACAGCCTCAACCGTATGGGTTGTTTAAACCCGATCACCTCTTCCTCGATTTGTTCTCGGAGATCCAAATACAGCACGGCTGATTCGTTTCTCCAACTGTCAGAAAACACGACTCCAACCCAACGAGCTCTTTTTGACTTGAAATTGAATTATCCTTAAAGGATGAGTTATCAATCCCAATACTTAGGAAAAAGGTGAATACCGATTGGAAGGATTTTTGGCGCGAGTACAAATCTCAAAATTCTCGATCGGAAAGAACACCGCCTAAAGCTAAGATGGAATTTAGTTAAGCATGAAATTGTTCATGCTTTGTGAGTTTAGAAAGAAGATTGATGATTATGGTGATGGAAATTGGAAAGGAAAAACACTTAAAAAGCAATTAGCCCAATTTTAAAAAAGAAACAAAACCAAGTGAAAAAGTGGCAGAATGCTAAACTCCAATTTGAAAAGGGAAAAAGAGAGTATTTCTATTCCAAATAGAAGTAAGAATACAAAGATAAGAGATGATTTTTCTAAGAACTAAAAGCCTCTATTTATATACATGGGGTTTATTAAAAATAGCTTAATCCTAAATTAATAAAATAAAATAAAAATAAATAATAAAACTAAATAAATAATAATAATATCTTCTATTTTAAGCTTTTTACAAAGTCAAAATTGATGTTAAATCCTTGGCCTTCCCATCTTTATAATTTGGCCCCAACTCAATGATTTGTCTTTCAATTTGACCCCTTTTTGCTCGTTTTTGACCAATTACATCTCTGACAAGATTAAATCATAAAAATACCAATTAAGCATGGATTAATTCAAAAATAAACCAAATTAGACACAAGAATTATGTAAATTAATGTGTTTATCAACTCCCCCTACTTAGCTCATGCTTGCCCTCAAGCATGTTGTTCTTTCAAACATCAAATTTATTCTACACTTTATTAACAATCGAGCTTCTTTTCGCATACATGATCAATGCAAACAACTTAGGAAAAAAATAAATAAACGCTCAAGATACAAAGTTCGATCAACAAGTGTCATAGAATTGAAACATGTGGACTAAATAATTTCACTAAATTGAGTTTGAATCTAATAAATTGCAAGGCATTATTTAATTAACTATGCATTAGAAAAATAAAATTATTGACATGGTCAAACCTTTTTACGCGAAATAAGATGACAACCCAAGCATCTTACCCCAGTTACTCAGTTCAAGCCGTCTTAAATTTTATTTATTATTATATTTATATTTATTATTTTATTGTTATTATTTATTTATTTATTATTTTTTTAATGTGAAAGCTCAGTTAGCGGAATGTTTATAAATTATCAACTTGTCACTCGAACCTTTTTACGCGAGATAAGATGACAACCCAAGCACCTTATCCCGGTTACTCAATCCAGTCACGTTTCTAAAAATTTACTCATAACTTGAACCTTTATTTATTCACTTATTTATTAATGCACAAGCAAATATAATTTTCCAAACAATCAATTTATACGAAAAAATCTAGCTACATATATCAATTTTAAGACACAAATATTGACTAAAATATATACTTGAACATTTTAATTCAAACCTTGCCCAATTGTCCAAATTAACTAAGTCAGACCACCAGACGAGCTCATGCCCGATTTTACAGGAGGATTCGACAGAACAAGCCGATACTGTCGGGAACTTTCCAGGACCGCCCCAAAGACGGTATGACCCCTACTCGAACTCGTATAATGTGGGGTGGAAAGATCACCTGAATCTCAGTTATGGGACGAATCCGCGATTCAATCAATCGTTCCAACAAAGTCCGCCATAGAATCAACAGATACCAACCCCAAAGTCATCTTTGGAAGCCATAGTGGAAAGGTTATTCAATAGTACTGAGAAATTCCAACAAAAAACTGACATGCATTTGCAGGAGTTGGATAAGTAAGTGAGCAAACTCGCGCTCATGGTTAGCTGTTTGGAATCTCAAGGTAAGTTGCCGTCCCAAACTGAGCCAAATTCTTGACCCAATGTAAGCGCTATAACGTTAAGGAGCGGGAAGATTTTAGAACCCGTACCTGGCACGAGTTGTGCCCACGATGCTGGTCGAGATGAGAAAAAACTTGACACAGAGGCTGCAGTAGAGTTAGCACCACAAAAGTCATTTGCAGTACCACCTCCATTTCCCAGAAGACTTGCCCAATGCAAGAAGGAGCGAGACGAGAATGAGATCCTCGACACCTGCCGAAAAGTGGAAATCAACATACCTCTTCTCGATGCAATTAAGCAGATCCCACGATACGCAAAATTCCTAAAAGATTTATGCACAAGTAAAAGGAAACTTCTGGGCAATGAAAAGGTAAGTGTCGGAGAAAATGTCTCCGTCGTTCTGCAACGGAAAATACCACCCAAATGTAAGGACCAAGGTACATTTTTCATATCATGTAAAATAGGTAGTGTCAGTATTAAAAAAACAACATGTGACTTAGGTGCATCAATTAATTTATGCCTTTGTCAATTTATAAACTACTTAACGCGGGTTCTTTAAAGGAAACAGGTGTGATTATTCAGCTTGCAGATAAATCCGTAGTGCACCTGGAAGGAGTGTTGGAGGATGTTCTTGTTAAGGTAAACGAGCTAATATTTCCTGCAGACTTCTACATTATCGACATGGAGGATGACAATTGGGCCAATTCGTCTAAGACACTTCTCGGAAGACCATTCTTGAGTACAGCACGAATGAGAATTGATGTTTGGAGTGGAACACTCACCATGGAATTTGACAATGAAATGGTTAATTTTAATTTTTATGAAGATATGGGACATCCCAATGATAAGTCACAAATCGTGCTTGCAGGAATGTAGATCTCGATGTTAAGCAAGAGGAATTATCGATGATCCAAAAACCAATACGTGAAGCTGTAATGAAGGCCTCAAAATTAGAGTTGAAACTGTTTCCAGAACGTAGAATAATTCCAACAAAGAATAATGCAAACTTGAACGGTGAAGCTCAAAGACACCTTAATCCACTAATGATAGGGAAATCCAGGAAGAGCTTCAAAGATAATGGGCAAAGGTCCAAACTTTTCTGCAAGAACATCCAAGTGCACGAGATGGAAAAATTAAGTCTCAATGAGCCAAACGGATAACATTTATGGTTGTCCAGCTAACGACGTTAAACAAAAGCACTTTTTGGGAGGCAACCCAAATTTATTTTTATTTATTTAGTTTTGAGTTTTAGTAAGATTTAGGTTGTAAATAAATAAATTTTTATTTAATCTAGTGAATTTGCTATTTTCAGGAACGTAATGGAGGTTTTGCAGAAGTCAGATAATGATGGTGGTGTGGGCACGCCGTGCTAAATGCTGACAATTATTTCCCAACGCCGACAACATCAGTTGAAACACATGGGGAGTATTCTTAACCTTTCTCTTTGCTTGTTGTTTGAGTTACTAAACTTTATTGCATATAACACATGCTTGAGGACAAGCATAGATTAAGTAGGGGGTTGAGTTGGTAAGTAAATATGGATGACTTTTACTGCATGTCTCTCTTTTGCATGTGTTCAATCTTATGTTGAATTCATTCGAGAGCTTATTTAACATTGAGCCTTTAATCCCATACTTAGTTAATTTGGACAATTGGGCAAAATCTGAATTAAAATGTTCAAGTATATAGGTCAGTCAACATTTGTGTCTTAAAATTGATATATGTAGCTTGATTTTTTCCGTATAAATTGATTGTTTGGAAAATTATATTTGCTTGTGTATTAATAAATAAGTGAATAAATAAAGGTTCAAGTTATGAGTGAAGTTTCGAAAACGTGACCGGATTGAGTAACCGGGGTAAGGTGCTTGGGTTATCATCTTATCTCGCGTAAAAAGGTTCGAGCGACAAGTCGATAACTTATAAACATTCCACTAACTGAGCTTTATTTTATAAAATATATATAATAAAGAAAGAAATAAATAAAATTTAAGACGGTTTAAACTGAGTAACCGGGATAGGGTGCTTGGGTTGTCATCCTAGTTCGCGTAAAAAGGTTTGACCACGTCAATAATTTTATTTTTCTAATGCATAGTTAATTAAATAATGCCTTGCAATTTATTAGATTCAAACTCAATTTAGTGAAATTATTTAGTCCACATGTTTCAATTCTATAACACTTGTTGATCAAACTTTGTATCTTGAGCGTTTATTTATTTTTTGCTTAAGATGTTCACATTGATTATGTATGCGAAAAGAGGCTCGATTTTTAATAAAGTGTAGAATAAATTTGATGTTTGATAGAACAACATGCTTGAGGGCAAGCATGAGCTAAGTAGGGGGAGTTGATAAACACATTAATTTACATAATTCTTGTGTCTAATTTGGTTTATTTTTCAATTAATCCCTGCTTAATTGGTGTTTTTATGATTTAATCTTGTCAGGTGTAATTGGTCAAAAACGAGCAAAAACGGGCCAAATTGAAAGACAAATCATTGAGTCGGGACCAAATCAAAAAGATGGGAAGGCTAAGGATTTAACATCAATTTTGACTTTGTAAAAAGCTAAAAATAGAAAATATTATTTTGTTTTATTTAGTTTTGTTATTTTTTATTTTTTTAATGTGAAAGCTCAGTTAGCGGAATGTTTATAAGTTATCGACTTGTCACTCGAACTTTTTTACGCGAGATAAGATGACAACCCAAGCACCTTACCCCGGTTACTCAATCCGGTCACGTTTTCGAAACTTCACTCATAACTTGAACCTTTATTGATTCACTTATTTATTAATGCACAAGCAAATATAATTTTCCAAACAATCAATTTATACAAAAAAATCTAGCTACATATATCAATTTTAAGACACAAATGTTGACTAAACTATATACTTGAACATTTTAATTCAAACATTGCCCAATTGTCCAAATTAGCTAAGTATGAGATTAAAGGCTCAATGTTTAAATAAACTATCGAATGAATTTAACGTATGATTGAACACATGCAAAAGAGAGACATGCAGCAAAAATCATGTATATTTACCATCCATCCCCCTTACTTAATCAATGCTTTGTATCAAGCATATATTATATGAAAGAAAAGTCAGCAGCCCAAATAATAAGAAAAAGTTAAGAGTATTCCCCATATATGTTAATGACGTGCTTGGTGTTGGGGGTAATGATTCTGCAGGATGTCGAGGATTGTGGAAACTTGGGTTTCCATTGTTCCAAGTTGAGCCTCGATTCGGCTTAAATGGGCCTCCACAGTTGGAGTCTGTTCCTCAAGTTCTCTAGTAGCGAAATGTGGGCGTTGGGGAAAAACCATATTCCCACGAGCAGTCCGTGTACCTGGAGGAACAAAATAACACGCAGTAGGGGTGCCGGCAAGCAAACCCATAGAATCTAAATAATATTTATCTAGGCTGTCCATATGATATGCACATGTCAAGGACGAGAAATCGATTTTAGAGGGAAAAATATAGAGGTTAAGTTCGTAATATACGAACCAAGTATTAGAGGACGATTACAACGCAAAACAACATGAAAATTTCGTGCAAACCAATATCCTAAATTAACTTTATAACCGGAATGCATACACCACAAGAAAAATAATCCAGTTCTCGTTAAAATAGAGGATGAATCGTTTCGTCCCAAAAAATTAAACGCCAAAAATAGATGAATATATCTCAAAGCAGGTTCATGTATCAATAAGTCTTTTGTGGTTTTCGGATTATAAAGTTGAGTAGAATGGGTTAAAACACGATAGGCATCTTGAGCATTAAAGTCACTCAGAATGTCTAACAGAGCAGTATGATAGGAATCGAACTGAATATTATCAGGGTCAACGAAACCCATGGAAACATTAAAATCGAATATCGACATTCAAAAGTCCTTTCCAAACAGACGAAAGCAGACAATGCTTTTTGTTTCAACTGTCTGTAATGCATTAACATTGAAGCTAAATGTGGTGTAAAACTCATAGATTAACTCATAATATGCATGACAAGAAATATTTGCAAATGAGCTCCAACCAATAGCATCAAAATAATTACGCACAGCATCATGAATATCTAACATATCAAGAGTGGTGGAATCGATTTGCTTACAGACCGGGATTGGACGTTGTCGAATGTCGTCGTATCATGTGCGATGCTTTGGGACCGAAAATCCAAAAAACCTCACAATCGACCTTCGGTGGGTATGGTGTAGGCACGACCTTATCTATTACGTTGATCGTTCCATGTTGGTCGAACATATTCATCGGGCGAAGGGGTGGACTTGAATTTTTAGCAGCGTCAGTACTGCAATGCGGTGGTGTCGCTGGTCCACGTGTCTATTGTCGACAACTTCGAGTAGTAGAAGATCGTGTTTGGCGTTGATTGACACGTTCATTCGTGGTCGAAGAAGCCTTGACATGGTCGTTAGAGGTTCGATCCTCGTTTGAATTACCTGCATAAAATGTTAGTAAAGGCAATGTAGGTTGAGGTTCAGTAATCGACCTTTTAGGAGGAGCGGGGTTGCTATCCGAGTGTTCTGTATTGACTAGAGTCAGGCTTTGTCGGCGACGAGTTCTTGTTGGTGGGGCTGTTCGTCTTAGAGGTGGTGGAGAAGGTTCGCCATTGGCTATATCGACGATAGGAGTCGCAGAGAATCGGTGGCAACTTCGATTGAGTGAGATCGAAAAGTTGTCGGTCGTTTGGTTCCTTGTTCGAACCATGGTCCCTGTCGTAGAAGCAAACATTTTAGATGATTTTGACAGTGGCGAGTAGCGGCAACGCACGACAGCGGTGATGGCGAAGACGATGACGACGGTGCGTACGGCTGTAGCGATGGTAGGTAGGGCGATTTTGGTCGAGTTTTTGAATTGTGATGGTGAGTGTGTCGGTGTTGGCGTCGATTAAGGTGGTAGGTAGTGGTTTTGGGTAGTTCAAAGGAAAAGAAGAAAACGGAAGGAAAAATGAGGTTGGGAGAAATTGGCGCACGGCGATGGTGGCTCTGAACGGTGACGATGGGAGGTTGTATTGCTCCGTTCAGCGGTGGTTAGGTGGTAGGGAGGTGTTGGTTGGCGTGGAGGAAGGGAAAAAGGAAGAAAAGAAAATGGAGGGGTTGGGTTCGGGTTCGTAGGCGCGAAGTGGGGTAGCGAGGTGCTACTTTGGCTACGGGGTGCGACGACGGTGCTTAGGTGGTAGTGGAAGGTGCAGCGCCGGCGACGTGGCTTGGGTTAAGGTTAGGGTTTCTTTTTGAAGTTTAAAGAAGATGAAGATGAAGGTGAAGGAAAAAAATGGGTTTTGGGGATTTTGGGTGTTTAATTTCCTTTTTCTTTTTTTCTTTTGTTTTCTTTTTTCCTTTCTTTGGGTCACCTAGGCCATACAACCCATTTCTTTTTGCTCTCTTGGGTTTGTTTTGGGTGTTGGGCTTAGGTATTGGTATATTATGTGGTATATTATTTGGGTATGGGTGAATTAGTTTGGTGTTGGGTAGGTGGATTGGGTCGTGGGTATTGGGTTGATTTTGGGTTTGAGTTTATGTGGGTGTTGGGCATGGTAAGTTAATTGGGTTGGTTTGGAATTTTATGGATGGGCATTGTATTTAGGCTTTGGTGGGTAATTTGGTTTTTTGGGTTTTGGATATTTTAGTATGTGGGTGAATGGTGTGTTGGGTATTTATTGAATTTGGGGTTTGAATTTAGTTTGGGGATTTTATGAGGATTAGGATTTTTTACTGTTAACAAATTAGCAAGTCGTGCCCACGCCACCATCATTACTCATCTTTTTTGAAAATTCATGACCTCCATAATGTTTTTTGAAAACATCAAATTGATTGAGTTAAGTAGGAATTAATTTATTTATTTACACTTTAAATTTTACTTAAACTAAAAATTAAATAAAAGAGAATAAATGAAAATAAATTTGGGTTGCCTCCCAAAAAGCGTTTTTTTTAACGTCATTAGCTCGACGACCTGGAAATTTATTCAGCTAGCTCTTCGAGGACCAAATCTTCAACCAAGTAGACTTGGATGTTTTCATAAAAAGGCTTTAATCGCTGTCCGTTGACTTTGAAAATTTTTCTGGATTCCTCGCTTTTGACCTCAACTGCACCATGTGGAAATACGTGAGTAACAATAAAAGGCCCTAACCACTTAGTCTGAAGCTTACCTGCAAAAACTCTCAATGTAGGGTTATAAAGTAATACTTTCTAGCCTACCATAAATTGTTTGCTATTTATCTTTTGGTCATGGTACGCTTTGACCTTATCTTTGTAAATTTGGGCACTCTCGTATGCTTCTCGTCGAATTTCCTCGAGTTCTTGGATATGTAACTTGTGATACTTACCTGCAGCTTCCAAGTCCATGTTGCATTGCTTGACCGCCCAAAACGCCTTATGTTCTAGCTCAACAGGGAGATGGCATGGTTCACCAAAAATTAGTCGATATGGAGATGGCACGCCTTATGTTCTAGCCTACAATGCATCGTTAAGTCACAAACTCCAGTCTTTCCTATCTGGCTTAACGGTCTTCTCCAAAATCAACTTGATTTCTCGATTCGACACTTCTACTTGACCGTTCGATTGTGGGTGATAAGCTGTAGCGACTCGTTACACCACTCCGTATTTTTTCAAGAGCGTATCAATTACATTGTTCCAAAAATGCGTCTCTCGATCGCTGATTAAGGCTCGTGGTGTGCCAAACCTGGAAAAATACAACTTTTCAAAAAATCGACTACTGTTTTGGCATCAGCACGACAGTGGCTTTTGCTTCCACCCACTTTGACACAAAGTCAACAACAAGCAAAATATAAACGTTCCCGAATGATGAGACAAAAGGGCCCATAAAATCAATGCCCCATATATCGAAAATTTCACAAACATGTACAGGGTTTAGGGGCATTTCATTTTTTCGGCTCAAGTTTCCTACCCTTTGACATTTTTCACAAGTTTTACAAAACAGATACGCGTCACGAAAAATATTTGGCCAATATAGTCCACATTCGAGGACTTTATATGCAGTTCGTTTAGGGCCAAAATGTCCACTACATGCATAAGAATGAAAAAATGATAGAATTGATTTTACCTCAGTTTCAGGAATGCATCGATGAATTACCTAGTCGGAACAGTACTTCCAAAGATAGAGGTCGTCCCAAATATAGTATCGAGACTTACGTTTGATCTTGTCTTTTTCAGATCGCGAAAGGTTAGGAGAGACCATACCTGTAGCAAGATAATTCAACATCTCTGCATACCAAGGAAAAATCGTTTGGGCAGTAAGCAAGTTTTCATCCGAAAAATCATCTTTAAGTGGTGTTACTTCCTTTGATGGAGGAATTCGGTTCAGATGGTCCGCCACCAAATTCTCACGTCCTTTCTTATCTTTTATTTCGAGATCGAACTCTTGCAAAAGTAGTATCCACCTTATAAGCCTCGATTTTGCTTCCTTCTTTCCGATCAGATATTTGAAGGCTACATGATCAGAAAAAACCACAATCTTAGTTCCTAATAAATATGAATGAAATTTTTCTAAGGTAAAGACTATAGCTAGAAACTCTTTTTCAGTGGTTGAATAATTGATTTGGCCAGCGTCTAAAGTTTTAGAGGCATAGGAGATGACGTGTGATTCCTTCTGGATACTTTGTCTAAGGACTGCTCCCATGCTATGGTCACTAGTATCGCACATTATCTCGAAAGGATAACTCCAATTCGATGGTTGTGTAACACCCCCTTAACCCTAAACCGTCGCCAGAATAGGGTTACGAGGCATTACTAGACATATCAGACAACTTACAAAATAATTCACAAATAAATAATAATATTCATAGTATAATATAATAGTTAAGTCCTAACAATAGACGCTCGAAACCAAAACGTAAATTAAAAGTGAAACGAAACTTGTTCAAATTCTCCGGAATTTTTTTTTGTAATTTAATTTTTATATATATATATTTTAAATTTCGACAGCATTTCTGCTTATTTTTACATAAAACCCCCTACAAACTTTAAACCCAAAAACAAACCAATATCAATACTCCAACCAATGATTAAGTATACTCAATTACATCCAATTTATATTAAAATAATAATTTAATACCTTAGTTTAAACAATATAACATGTTAGTATATATGTATAATTAATAATATTTATTTCATTTCAATTATTTAATACCAAACCTACCATTTCACAACTTTATTTCATATTCATAGTCCAAAACATTATAATCATTTATATACAACCAAAATCATTTAACTTAATGTATACACATAATTTATATGCAACTACCTAGTACATGCCACTTAACAAAAGGAAGAAATACATCACCAAAATCTTTTTGTTGGAATCGGGTTTGTTTTGAATGCTAGACCGGATCCGAAACTCTAATAACCTGCGCACGGAAACAACCGTACGCTGAGTATTTCATACTCAGTGGTATTACTATAAATCAAGACTATTTAACATTAATAAATTACAAACATCAACCATAAATTTATTATTTATTTAAACTAATTATATATATAATTATATTACTTCATAAATCTTAAATTCATAATTTTTTTTCATACCAACTCAATTCATAATTTAGTTCATATATTCTTTCTCGTACTTTTCAATAGTGCTAAAACAAATAATCTCATTTTCAAAATTTCATTTCAATTATTTACCCTATTAACAAGGCTCGGACTTTGACAGATACGCGGATTCCATCCAAACACACCAAAATATCCAACCCAAATACACCCGGAATATTGTAAATCCTCCATAACACACCGGTATAATATATCCTCCCAAACACACCAATAAGACATTAAATGCCTCTTCGGATAAACTGAAGTATATAATAACAGAAACATCTTCTCGGCCGAACTACAAATCTTCTCATCACATCACAAATCCAATGGCATGCCATTTGTATCAAATCTAGTCCGACATGTTACTAGGGTATTATTTTACTTTTCTAATTTCAATTTCATTTCCACAAAAATTTTCAATACTCAAACAATTCAAACATCTATTATCTTAATTCATATACAAATTAATTTTCACACATACTCATATTTAACTTCAAATATAATACTTACCTTATCTTAATTATTTCATAACTATAATTTCAATATACATTTAATAAATAGTTTGAGTTATAGTAATACAAACCCAAAACACGAGTTTACTCCTCAACGATCTTTTCTTTTCCTTTGGATGCCGATGCCTCGTTTTTCTTGTTAGCTATGAAAAAAAAATAATAACAATTTACATTATTAATTACAGCATTAATTTAATAATTAAATTTCTAAACAATTCCTACCTTCTTCCCAATTTAATCCTAACTAAACTTAATTATTTTCTTAATCCAATTCACTCTCTTTTTCTATTCAAATTTTGTCTAAACTTATATTTAACTATAAAATTTCCTGCATATTTCCCTAATTTCGAAATTTCTTCAATTTAGTCCCTACAACATAAAACTTATAGCCTAGTTTACAATTTAATCCCTTAATCAATTCTAACTTAGAATTCATTCAATTAAATCCCTAATTCCATAATTTATCCAACATGAACCATGTTTGGAAACATATGAACTCTTGAACTATCAACTTAATTTCATCAAAATCTTGATTTAAAGCTTCTAAAACATCAAAATTAACTAAAAAGGACTTAATTGACTTACCAAATTAACTCCAAGCTTCAAAAACCCTATTTTCCCTTTTTCTTTCTTTTTCTTCTCTTCTTTCCCCTGTTTCGAATGCTCTCTGTAACTTTCTTTCTTCTTTTTTTTTGCGTTTCATTTGTTTTATTTCTTTTATGTTATATTTTATATTTAATTAATTTAATAAATATCTATTTTCATAACAAATACTAATATTACAATTGGATACATATTTATTTTTACATTTGTACCAATGATTTTATTACCATTGTCATTATTTAATTTGTTTCTCAAACAAAAATCTCATAATTTTAATAATTTAATTATTTATTTAACAAATATCTTTTTACTTAAATTATAAGTAATTAAGTATTTAAATTACAAATGTACCAATGTAATTTTTACACATGTATATTTTTATTACCATACAATTATCTACTATTTAATTTATTTAATAATAATGCTAATAATAATAATCTAATATAAAACCATAATGTTAATTAATAATTATAATAATTTAATATAAAACCATAATAATAATCATTATAATATATAAAACCTAAATAAAATCTTTGATTTTATTTCACCAATATGCCGCCTCATTTGTAGTCAATGGCTTAATTGCCATTTTAATCCTTTTTATTTTCTATTGCTTTAGAATTAAGCTTTTACCCTTTTTTCAATTTAGTTCTTTTTGCTAATTTTTCTAAATTAAGCTAATTTCACCTAATTAAATCCTAATTAGACACACCACTATGCTCATAAATATTTTTAATAATTATTTTCAAACTTATTTCACTAAGACGGAGGCCCTATAACTCACTTTTTCGGTGCCCGTGAATTTCGGGTCATTACAGGTTGAACAATAGGTGCCGAAACGTGCTTATGTTTGAGTGTGTCAAACGCTTCTCTGTATGACTGGTCAAACTCGAATTCCATGTCCTTCTGTAATAGGTTTCAAAGGGGTTGCGTAATTTTCAAAAAGTCCTTAATGAACAGCCTATAAAAACCTGCATGACCAAGGAAAGATCGAATCATCCTCACAGCAGTGGGGCATGGTAGTGAGTTAATGATGTCGATTTTTGTTTTATCGACAGAAATTCCCTTGGCAGAAATAATATGACCTAGAACTAATTCCTTGTCTACTATAAAATGGTATTTCTCATAATTTAGAACAAGATTAAATTCTAAGCATCTTTCCAAAATTTTTGCAAGTTTAGTCAGACATACCTCGAAGGACTCACCATATACAGTAAAGTCGTCCATGAACACCTTGATAATTTTCTCAACGTAGTCTGAAAATATACTTACCATGCACCTCTGAAAAGTGGCTGGTGCGTTACAGAGTCCAAACGGAATCCGTTTGTAAGTGAATGTGCCAAATAGACACGTAAACATCGTTTTCTCTTGATCCTCTGGTGCCACTTGAATCTGGAAAGACCCTGAGTAACTATCAAGACAACAATAGTGAGACTTTCTAGCTAAACGTTCTAACATCTGGTCAATAAAAGGAAGTGGAAAGTGATCTTTCCGAGTTAAGGAATTCAACTTCCTGTAATCGATGTAGACTCTCCACCCATTTTGGACCCGAGTGGGAACCATCTCACCTGCCAAATTCTCAATTACAGTCACACCGGTCTTTTTTGGTACTACATGGACTGGGCTAACCCAACTACTATCGGAAATGGGATAGATCATCCTGGCGTCAAGTAGCTTTTGGACTTCTTTTCTTACCACTTCTATAATGGGCTAATTGAGACGCCTTTGAGCCTCTCTTTTAGGTACAGCATTATCCACCACTTGAATTTTGTGCATGCAAGTCGATGGACTTAACCCTTAACGTCGGCTATTGTCCATCCAATTACCTCTTTATAGTCCCTAAGGACTCGTACCAAGTTTTCTTCTTCTACTCTCGAGAGTTTACTCGAGATTATCACCGGTAGTGTATTTCCTTCACCGAGAAAAGCATACTTCAAGTACTTGGGAGTGGTTTGATTTCCAACTCCGGGGCCTGCAAAACAGATGGCACGAGCTTAGTCTGTGAGGGAGATAATTCAAAGGTTTTACCTGAAGCTTTCCGTAGTTTCGATGCCTCCATATGAGCTACTGCTTCGTGAACAGAATCTTCAATGGTTATCCTCTCCTCAAGTTCCTTAATGGCATCAAAGTCTAAACTCCTGCAAAGGACAGTTTGTAACTCATCCTTGTCATGATATTCCAAATGTAACTCAGTTAAAGGATCAATAATATCAATATTAGAAACATTAGAAATCATGCTAGGACAGTTCATGGCCTCGTAGACATTGAATTTTACTACTTTCCCATCGAACGTCATAGTGAGTATCCCATTTCTTACGTCAATCTTTGTTTGTGCGGTACTAAAAAATAGACTTTCAAGAAGTATGTCTGATGCATTGGCCTAATTGTCATCCTCCATGTCGATAATGTAGAAGTCCACAGGAAATATTAGCTCGTTTACCTTGACAAAAACATCCTCTAATACTCCCTCCGGATGCACCATAGATCTATCTGCAAGCTGGATTATCACGCCTATTTCCTTTAAAGGACTTGTGTTAAGTAGTTTATAAATTGACAAAGGCATAACATTAATTGATGCGCCTAGGTCACACATGCTTTTTTAATACCAACGTTACCTATTTTACAGGATATGAAAAACATACCTTGGTCCTTATATTTGGGCAGTATTTTTCGTTGCAGAACGGCGGAGACATTTTCTTCGACACTTACCTTTTCATTTCCCAAAAGTTTCCTTTTACTCGTACATAAGTCTTTCAGGAACTTCGCGTATTGTGGGATCTGCTTAATTGCATCAATAAGAGGTATGTTAGTTTCCACCTTTCGGAAGGTGTTGAGGATCTCCTTCTCGTCTCGCTCCTTCTTACATTGGACAAGTCATCCAGGAAACGGGGGTGGTACTACAAATGAATTTTATGGTGCCGACTCCACTGGAGCCTCTGTGCCAAGTTTCTCCCTATCTTGACTAGCGTCGTGGCGCGACTTGTGTCATGTACGGGCTCCAAAACCTTCCCACTCCTTACCGTCATAGCGCTTGCATTGTGTCATGAATTTGGCTTAGTCTGGGATGACAGCTTACCTTGGGACTCTAAACGGCTAACCGTGAGCGCGAGTTTGCTTACTTGCTTGTCCAACTCCTGCAAATGCATGTCAGTTTTTTGTTGGAACTTCTCAATACTGTTGGCTAACCTTTCCACTATGGCGGCCAAAGATGACTTCAGGGGTGGTATCTGTTGATTCTGCGACGGCCTTTGTTGGAACGGTTGATTGAACCGCAGATTTGTCCCATCGCTGAGATTCGGGTGATCCTTCCATCCCACATTATACAAGTTCGAGTAGGGGTCATACCATCTTTGGGGTGGTCCTAGGAAGTTCTCGACAGCATTCGCTTGTTCTACCGAATCTTCTTGTAAAATTAGACATGAGCCCGTCGAGTGGTCTAGCTTAGCGCAAATTTCGCATAACTGTGTTGGGTCTATTTTATCTGAAAGCAAAGTTTGAACAACGTTAGTAAACTTGTCAATTTTATCTTCTACAGATAGAGAATTTAACCCATGAACCTGTCTCGTGGGTTCTGTAATCGGTCGGAATTGTTAAGAGTTGGCAGCCATGGTTGAAATCAACTATCTCGCTCTTTGAGGCGTCATGTTGACTAGTGCTCCTCCACTTGTAGCATCTATCATTTTCATTTCCATCGGGAGTAAACCCTTATAAAAATACTGCAATAGTGACTGCTCAGTCAGTCCATGTTGTGGGCAGCTCGCATACAACTTTTTGTATTGCTCCCAATAATTATAAAGCGATTCAGTGTCCTTTTGACGGATTCCTACGATATCCCTCCTTAGTTCGGCCGCTCGGGCTGCAAGGAAGAACCTGTCAAGAAACAAACGAGACATGTCAGACCATGTGTTGACTGATCCCAGAGGCAAATAAAATAGCCACTCTCTAGCAGAATCGGCTAATGAAAACGGAAAAGCACGAAGTTTGATTTGGTCTTCGGTTACTCCCTGAGGCTTCACACTGGTGCACACTATGTAGAACTCCTTAAGGTGGGTGTGCGGATTTTTGTTTTTTAGTCCACGAAAAGTGGGCAGTATGTGGATCAAACCCAACTTTAGCTCGAACGGCGTTCCTCCTGCCGGATAGGTTATACATAAGGGTTGTTGTTCATCTAGTTTCGGTGCGAGCTGGCGTATAGTTTGTTCGGCCATCTCATCTAGTTCGTCAAAAAATTCTTCGGTGTAAGATATAGTTTCAAATCTGAGATTTGGCTGTTGATCACGTCGTATGGCTTCTCTTCGTAGTTGTCGGGCCAATTTCTCAATTTCTGGCTCAAACTCTAGATTTCTCAGTTCTGATCTGGTCATAAGGTAGACAAACAAAAGTTAGAAAATATATCCAATCCCCGGCAACGGTGCCAAAATTTGATGGGCGTCGAATCCATCAAAAATAATTCCTACAAAATAGCTCTAATTAGTAGTAGAGTGGTAGTAGGGTCAAGTCCACAGGGATTGGTACTCCAATCAACTTTCGAGTTTGGCTTATAAACAGAATGTCGTGTCAAGGGTCGTGGCTAGAGTCGTGCCCATGACTCAAAGCGTACCAGCTGAAAAATAAGCAAATAAATAAGTAAAGTAGGGGATTTTGAAATTGAGTAGAAACTAAATAATTAAAACTGCTAAGATAAATAATTAAGTAAATCAGAAATTAAATTGGAATTTGCAATCAAATGTAATAAGCCTTAGCCTTAGACTCGGTAAATTCCGTGTTGAGAATCGATCCTCGAAAATTGATCTTCTCTTTTAAACGATAAGCTGGTTATAGTGGTTAAGAATGTCTTAACCACGAATTCTTCCTCTCGTAGCTAGTCCCAGTACGACTTGCAAACCAACCCTTACCGATTATCTAACCGAAATACACGTGTTCCTGATTCAAGATTCCGGCAGCCTTGAATTCTGAAGAACCCAACTCGAATTAACAGCCTCAACCGCGTGGGTCGTTTAAACCCGATCACCTCTTCCTCGATTTGTTCTCGGAGATCCAAATACAGCATGACCGATTCGTTTCTCCAACTGTTAGAAAACACGACTCCAACCCAACGAGCTCTTTTTGACTTGAAATCGAATTATCCTTAAGGGGTGAGTTGTCAATCCCGATACTTAGGAAAAAGGTAAATACTGATTGGAAGGATTTTAGGCGCGAATACGAATCTCAAAATTCTTGACCGGAAAGAACATCGGCCTAAAGCTAAGATGGAATTTAGTTAAGCATGAAATTGTTCATGCTTTGTGAGTTTGGAAAGAAGATTGATGATTATGGTGATAGAAATTGGAAAGGAAAAACACTTGAAAGGCAATTAGCCCAATTTTAGAAAAGAAACAAAACCAAGTGAAAAAGTGGCAGAATGCTAAACTCCAATTTGAAAAGGGAAAAATAGAGTATTTCTATTCCAAATAGAAGTAGGAATACAAAGATAAGAGATGATTTTTCTAAGAACTAAAAGCCCCTATTTATATACATGAGGTTTACTAAAAATAGCTTAATCCTAAATTAATAAAATAAAAATAAATAATAAAACAAAATAATATCTTCTATTTTTAGCTTTTTACAACGTCAAAATTGATGTTAAATCCTTGGCCTTCCCATCTTTATGATTTGGCCCCAACTCAATGATTTGTCTTTCAATTTGGCCCCTTTTTGCTCGTTTTTGACCAATTACATCCCTGACAAGATTAAATCATAAAAAATCAATTAAGCAGGGATTAATTCAGAAATAAACCAAATTAGACACAATAATTATGTAAATTAATATGTTTATCAAAGTATCTCGATAGAATCAGATTTTCAGTTTAATTGAATAAGTTGTTAGCTATTTTTGTGTTAAAGTAGTTTCTTTGTAAGCTTATAAATATAGGCATTTATGCTTTGTTTTATCAATTCAGTGTTCATCAATAATAGAATAACTTTTATGCATATTGTAATTGTCTCTTTCACGTTTCCTTCTTCAACAAATTTGGTATCGGAGCAAGGTTTGATCTTTTAGGCAATTGAGTGAAAGTTAGGTTTGGGTCTACTGGGTGTTTGAGAGAAACACCTTTTTAGGTCTTTGAGAAATACGAGAGAAGAGAGTATGTGTTCTTGGAATGGCATCAGTTGGTTTTTCTTCTTCTCAACCACTCATACCCATTTTCAATGGTGAGAAATATGAGTGGTGGAGCATCAAGGTGAAGACATTGCTTATATCATAAGAGCTATGAGACTTGGTTGAGTATGGGTTTGCTGACATACTTAAACCTGATAAAGAAGAAGAAAAGAGGTTGAAAGAAACCAAGAAAAATGATGCTAACGCATTGCTCATTATCCAGCAAGTGGTTTATGACTCTATTTTCTCACGAATTGCTGCAGCAACCACATTGAATGAAGCATGGTCAATTTTGAAAAAAGAGTATCAAAGTGATTCAAAGGTTATAATGGTGAAATTGCAATCACTACGACATGATTTTGAAACCTTGATGATTAAGAATTGTGAATCAATTATTGATTTTTATCACAAACAATAACAATAGTTGGAAAATTACACTCTTACGGTGAACAAATTTCAGATGAGATAAATGTAGCGAAAGTTTTGCGAAGCTTGACAACAAAATTTGATCATGTTGTGGCTGCTATAGAAGAATCCAAAGATCTGTCAGTTCTTTCCGTTAATAAACTAGTGGGGTTTCTTCAATTTCATTAGGCGAGAACCAATAGATCAACAAAAAAGAGTGAAGAGCAGATATTTCAAGTGAAGGAGACATTCACAAATTGAAGTGACAATGACCGTTCAACAAATAATGATCAAGGAAAAGGAGGATTTCATGGTGGTCGTGGTCATGGTTATGGTAGAGGCAGAGGCAGAGAAAGGAATGATGGACAGGCAATACAATGAGCAAGGTAACATAAAATATGGCATACAATGTTATCGTTGCAACAGATATTGGCATATAAAAGCTAATTGTTGGTATAAGGATAAAAAAAATTAACTTTGCAGCAAAAATTGATGAGGAAAATAAACTTTTTATGGCTTGTATTGATGCTAACCTTAAACCAAGTGATTTGTGGTTTGTGGACAGCAGCTTTTCAAATCATATGACAGGCACCAAATCCTTGTTCAAGTTGCTTGATGAGTCACAAAAGATAAATGTGCAGCTTAGGAACAAAAGGGAGATGCAAGTTGAAGGAAAGACATGGTGAAAATTTTTACTAGCCATGGAGAAGAGAAATTTTGGATAATGTTCAATTTGTTCTTGATTTAGGATACAATTTATTGCGTGTTGGACAACAAATGGCTGATGGATATTCTGTCATATTTGATGATGATGCATGTATTAACAAAAATAAAAAGTCAGGCAAACAAATCCATGTCTATATGACTCTAAACAAGATATTTCTGTTGGATGTTCCAAACATGGAGAACTTTGTTCTTGCTGCAAATGCAAAGGATGACTCGAAACTATGGCATTTGAGGTATGGATATCTAAATATTAAAGGCCTGAAATTACTAAGTGATAAATGTATGGTTCTTGGACTACCAAAATTGGCTCCCTTGATTTATGTGAGAGGTACATTTATGGAAAACAAACTAGGAAGTCATTTCCTGTTGGAAAAGCATGGAGAGTTACAAAATGTTTAGAATTAATTCATGCTGATCTATGTGGTCTTATGCAAATCGAGTCCTTGGGTGGGAGCCGTTACTTCTTGTTGTTCACTAATGATTATAGTCGTATGAGTTGGGTGTATTTTCTGGAAAACAAGTCAGAAACTTATGAAAAGTTCTAAAAATTCAAGGCTAAGGTGGAGAACCAAAGCGACTGCTATATCAAAGTTCTTTGTATGAATTAAGGAGGAGAGTTCGTGTCTAAAGAGTTTAATATATTTTGTGAAGACAATGGCATCCGTAGGGAGTTAACAAATCCTTACACTCTAGAGCAAAACAGTGTCACTGAGCAGAAGAATCGAACTATTGTGGAGATAACCAGAAGGATGTTACAAGCAAAGTGACTCTCAAATCAGTTTTGAGCAGAAGCTATGGCAACATCAGTCTATCTATTGAATCTCTCGCCAACAAGGGTTGTCATAGACAATGGGTGTCTTGCTTATGCTTTGGTAAATTCTCATGCTCGTAGAAAACTTGATGAAAAATCTAAAAATTATATTTTTATTGGTTATTGTACTCAATCCAAAGCATATAGGTTGTACAACCCTCCTAGTGGAAAATTTTCAAGTAGAAGAGATGTAGTGTTTGATGAAAATGCAAGCTGGGATATGATTGTAGAGCAGGTACAATAGGAGATTTCTTTTCCCATTAAAGATTATCCTGATGAAAAACAAGAGTCAACACCAGCAACATCTACAATACTTGAAGAGTCTTCTAAAGAACCAATTCCACTAAGGAGATCAACAAGGGTCAGAAAGCCGAATTCGAAATATACTTATGACATTTATACATCTTGTCAATTTGCTCTAATTGTTTTAGATCCTCTGTATTATGAAGAAGCTGCTGATAAGGAAGAATAGAAAAAGGCGATGATGGAGAAGATGAAATCCATCGAAAAGAATGAAACTTAGGAGATGGTTAACTTGCCGGAAGAAAAAAATGCAATTAGTTTGAAGTGTATATTCAAGATAAAATTTAGTACAGATGGAAGCATCTAAAACCACAAAGCTCGTCTTGTGGTGAAAGGTTATGCACAGTAATATGGTGTTAATTTTGAAGAAACGAACGGTGAGGCTTGTTCAAGCATTGGTTGCACAATTACAATGGTCTATTTATCAATTTGATATCAAATTAGCATTCCTCAATGGAAATCTACAAGAGAAGGTTTATGTAGCACAACCAGAAGGTTTCATAGAGAAGGGGAATGAAACAAAGGTGTATAAGTTGAAAACGTCATTGTACAGATTGAAGTAGGCCCCTCGAGTATGGTAGGGCAATATCGATAGGTATCTTCCGAAGAAAGGGTACATGAGAAGTGAGAATGAACCCACCTTGCATGTAAAAAAGGAAGGTAAAAATGATTTCAATATTGTTTGTCTTTACGTTGATGATATCATTTATACTAGTTCCTCTAACTTTCTTATTGATGAGTTTAAGTCTCAAATGATTAATGGATTCGAGATGTCGGATATGGGTTTATTGCATTATTTCCTTGGTTTTAAAGTTCATCAAGCTAAAAATGGAATTTATATCTCACAAAGAAAATATGCCAAGGATCTTCTCAGTAATTTTGGCACGCTTAATTGCAAGCCTACAACTACACCTATGAATATCAATGAGAAATTGCAGCTAGAAGATGGAGAAGAAATTGTAGATGCGAGGAGGTTTAAAAGCTTGGTTGGATGTTTAATTTATTTGACTCACACTAGGCCCGATATTGCATTTCATATTGGTGTTATTTTTAGGTTTATGCAGTAACCTTCAAAGGTTCATTATAGAGCAGCAAAACGGGTCTTACAGTACATTGCTGGAACTTTGGAGTATGGCTTTCGGTACTCAAGAACTTCAAATTTCAAATTGTGTGGGTTTACAGACAGTGATTGGGAAAGTTCGTTAGATGATAGAAGAAGTGTATCAGCAAATGTTTTCACTCTAGGTTCAGGGGTGATCACTTGGAGTTCTAAGAAGCAAGCTACAACAGCATTGTTGACCTTAGAGGCTGAGTATGTAACAACAACTGCAGTAGCTTGTCAAGCTATTTGGCTAAGGAGAATGCTAGCTGATTTTCAACAAGAGAAGAAATGTGCAACAGAGATCCATGACAAAGAATCCAACATTTCATAGTAGAAAAAAGCACATCGATATTCGTTTTCATTTTATTCGTGATTTGGTAGCAAAAAAGGAGATATCTTTAGAGTATTGCAGCACCCAAGAGCAGCTAGCAGATATGTTAACAAAGTCTTTATCAAAGAACAAGTTCAACTATTTTAGAAGTCTACTTGGTGTTTACAACTTTGAATTAAAGGAGAGTGTTGAGAATTAATTCAAAGTAGTAGGTTGTTTAGTTGACCAAGTATCTCGGTAGAATATTTGTTAGTTCCAGATTTTCAGTTTAATTGAATAAGTTGTTAGCTATTTTTATGTTAAGGTAGTTTATTTGTAAGCCTATAAATATAGGCATTTATGCTTTGTTTTATTAATTCAGTGTTTATCAATAATAGAAAAACTTTTTCTTTGGTAATAGAATACTGAATCTCTCGCAAACAAGGGTTGTCATAAACAAAACTCCATATGAAGCTTGGTGTGGTAGGAAACCCAATGTAAGTCATTTAACAATTTATGGGTGTGTTGCTTATGCTTAAATTCTCATGCTCATAGAAAACTTGATGAAAAATCTAAAAAATATATTTTTATTGGTTATTGTACTCAATCCAAAGCTTATAGGTTGTACAACCCTCATAGTGGAAAATTTTCAAGTAGAAAGGATGTATTGTTTGATGAAAATGCAAGCTGGGGTATGATTGTAGAGTAGGTACAACAGGATATTTCTTTTCCCATTAAAGATTCTCCTGATGAAAAACCAGAGTCGACACCAGCAATATTTACAACACTTGAAGATTCTTTTGAAGAACCAATTCCACTAAGAAGATCAACAAGGGTCAGAAAGTCGAATTTGAAATATACTGATGACACTTATGTATCCTGTCAATTTGCTCTAGTTGTTTTAGATCCTCTATATTATAAAGAAGCTGCTGACAAAGAAGAATAGAAAAAGACGATGATGGAGAAGATGAAATACATCTAAAAGAATGGAACTTGGGAGATGGTCAACTTGCTGGAAGATAAAAATGCAATTAGTTTGAAGTGGGTATTCAAGATAAAATTTGGTGGAGATGGAAGCATCCAAAAGCATAAAACTCATCTTGTGGTGAAAGGTTATGCACAGCAATATGGTGTTAATTTCGAAGAAACCTTCTCTTCGATAGCTCGATTCGAAACAGTGAGGCTTGTTCCAGCATTGGCTGCACAATTGAAATGGTCTGTTTATCAATTTGATGTCAAATCAGCATCCCTCAATGGAAATCTACAAGAGAAGGTTTATGTAGCACAACCATAAGGTTTCATAGAGAAGGGCAACGAAACAAATGTGTGTAAGTTGGAAAAGGCATTGTACGGATTGAAGCAGGCCCCTCGAGCATGGTACAGTAATATCGATGAGTATCTTCAGAAGAAATGGTACATGAGAAGTGAGAACGAGCCCACCTTGTATGTAAAAAATGAATGTAAAAATGATTTCAATATTGTTTTTCTTTACGTTGATGATATCATTTATACTAGCTCCTCTATCTTTGTTATTGATGAGTTTAAGTCTCAAATGATTAATGAATTCGAGATGTCGGATATGGGTTTATTGCATTATTTCCTTGGTCTTGAAGTTCATCAAGCTGAACATGGAATTTATTTCTCACAAAGAAAATATGCCAAGGATCTTCTCAGTAATTTTGGCACGCTTAATTGCAAGCCTACAACTACACCTATGAATATCAATGAGAAATTGCAGCTAGAAGATGGAGAAGAAATGGTAGATACGAGGAGGTTTAAAAGCTTGGTTGGAGGTTTAATTTATTTGACTCACACTAGGCCTGATATTGCATTTCATATTGGTGTTATTTCTAGGTTTATGCAGCAACCTTTAAAGGTTCATTATGGAGCAGCAAAACGGGTCTGGCGGTACATTGCTGGAACTTTGGAGTATGGAATTTGGTACTCAAGAACTTCAAATTTCAGATTGTGTGGGTTTACAGACAGTGATTTGGCAAGTTCTTTAGATGATAGAAGAAGTGTATTAGCAAATGTTTTCATTCTAGGTTCAGGGGTGATCACTTGGAGTTCTAAGAAGCAAGCTAAAACAGCATTGTCAACCTTAGAGGCTGAGTATGTAGCAACAACTGCAACAGCTTGTCAAGCTATTTGGCTGAGGATAATGTTAGCCAATTTTCAACAAAAGAAGAAATGTGCAACAGAGATATTTTATGATAACAAATCAACTATCTCCATGACAAAGAATCCAACATTTCATAGTAGAACAAAGCACATCGATATTTGTTTTCATTTCATTCGTGATTTGGCAGCAAAAAAAAGGAGATATATTTGGAGCATTGCAGCACCCAAGAGTAGCTAGAAGATATGTGAACAAAGGCTTTATCAAAGGAGAAGTTTAGCTATTTTAGAAGTCTACTTGTTGTCTGTAACTTTGAATTAAGGGAGAGTGTTGAGAATTAAAGTAGTGGGTTGTTTAGTTGACCAAGTATCTTGTTAGTTTCAGATTTTCAGTTTAATTGAATAAGTTGTTAGCTATTTTTATGTTAAGGTAGTTTCTCTGTAAGCCTATAAATATAGGCATTTATGCTTTGTTTTATTAATTCAGTGTTCATCAATAATAGAATAACTTTGATGCATATTGTAATTGTCTCTTTCACGTTTCCTTCTTCAACACAAATCGAGCCAATTCAAGCAAATTTATTAAAAAATTTAGTTTTAATTTTGGACTAGTTAATAGTTATATATGTATCAATAGCGTATATTCTTGTTTATTATTATTTTGGTTGAAATGTGCTCTAAACCCTATACTTTTTGTAAACTAATTGTATTAAGTTTAAATATAGTGAATTGATCTGACTAAGTTAAGTTCTATAGACGTAGAGAAATCGAATTGTATAAATTATTTTATTATCTCTTGTTTTTTATTATATGTCGTAATTTGACTTTAACAATTGGTTCTGTTTAACAATTATAATAAACTGCATTCGAAATTATGAAAATTGTGCCGCACATTCTCACCAATTACTTGAGGTGGAATTAATTTTTTGAGGTAATGGCTTAATTTCGAGTTAGGCCCTTAATAATTTAATATTTTTTCTAATTAATCCTACAATCATTTCAAATGAATCTTTATCGATTCAACTTCATTCTGATTTCATTCAATTTGATACTTCCTGTGTTATTTATTTGAATTCATTTCTCTCTCTATATATATATATTTATATATATGTTTGAATTTAAATTCTCAATTATATATCATATGACTCTAATATTTATTGCATTTTTCATAAAAAAATTAAATGTCTAAAAATTTAAATACACACTTTAATCCCTTACATCAATAACTATTTTTCTAACCATTATTATTACATATAAAGGATAAAATAAAATAACATTTTTTTACTATATTTTTTATATATAAACAATTACATTAATTGTTTTTTTGCCTCTTTACATTTTCATTAAATATTTAAAATTACTTTATTACTTAAAATTTTATTTTTGTAAACTCACATTTAATTACCAATAAAATATGCTTTACACAAAACAACGAATAATTAATCCAAACGACAACTTCAAATTCTAACATAAAAATTGAAATTTATTTTTATTTCAAAAAATTTAATACATTATTAATTGTTTATACATTTTATAATAATTTCAACATAAATATAAGAAATCTTATTAGCTATGATGATTTCAACATTTCAAAATAAATAAAAATAATATACAGTATGAAGAGAATCTAAGTTTCAAATTTTCATTACAATAAAGTTACTGATTATATTATTAAACTTCGTACAGATTTTTATAGAAACTTGAGTTTCGACAGAAAATTTACTCAAGTCAGTCATTCATCATATGGCTAATATCATTTGGTGGTATATTATTGTCTTTGTAATTGCATTAGTGCTATTTTATTTACCCAAAAAAAAGCAATAACTTTTTTACAGGTCAGAACTAAAAGATATATTTGTATAATAACTAGAATGCAATTTTTACATTTTTATAGTTTTAAAATTAAATTAAAATTTTATTATTTATAATTTTATAAATATATTTTAAAAGATTAAAGGTTGGATTTTAGGGAGACCAAAACCTTTGGCTATCCCTACTGCCGCCCTGACTATGATGAGTGAATATTTTAATAATCTTCAAAAGCAAAAGAATCTAAAATCAAATGTGGCCTGGTGAGTGACCACCCTAATGATGTGAGGTGACGTGTTAGGTGCTTCTCAAGTATCCTCTTACAATGCGACATGTCCAAATCAAGTAGAAATAAAACAACTATAAATTTTATTTTGATATGCTTTGAAACCATAAATTTCCTTTACATTAATTCTCCAAAACGTAATAATTACATTTGGGATGTGAGCTGCCACAAATTTTAAGGATATATTTTGAATAAAAAAATCGGCAACATTTTAAGTGGAGATAGGAAGCAATATGAAGTTGAAGGGCAAATGGGGATGGGAATCGCTTTAACATTTTACGACTCTAATATACTACGTTATTGCATGCATGCTTTTGACGATTTCAAATGTCATTATCTTCCTAAGAATGGAAACTTATGGTCTCCTAATAACATTTTTATGCACAAACATTTCCGAAATTCAAATAAAATTTCCCTTCACGAAGGATGGTTTGCGCCTGAGCTAAACTAGCAAGATGGTTTGCGCAGATGTTACCTTCACGAAAGATGTGCCGTATCTCCACCACCCAGCCTTCCTCAGTCATGGGTAAACAATCCCTAACATACCTACTCATAGGGTCATCCTCCATATAAGGCCGATTCAACAACCGAGCCACGATCAAAGCATCCAACTCCACAATCAGATCTGAAATCCCTATATGATAATTAGACATAAACTTAGCAAACAAAGAAATTACACAAATGATAGTTAACGTGTCAAGCAATAATTGAACCAAGTTTGGAACTAAAAATCACCTATATACAGATATACTAGTAACAAATACAACATAAGCAAAAAATTATAGAAAAATATGCCAACCAATGTCTGATTTGTGATGATTACGTCTTATGTCTTACCCACCAAGTGTCGAAAACCCAGAACCTCATTTTACCTCCAACTTTTCAATTATCTATGTGTATATATATATACTACTTGACCCCCACTGTTCATTTTGTTTTCCAGAAAATTGAACTAAAATTATTCCATCTTAATCTTCATTTTTCCGTCAAAAACATAATCTATAAAGCTTTCTCCAATTTTTTTTTCGATCATGTTTTGTTCATCACCGGGTAGAAATTAGTGAATTAACGTGAAAGGATACGAGTGGAAGGAAGGATGATTATGGAGCAAACGGGACTGTATGACTGACCAAACCTGGAAACTCTCCCCCAGCAATCTGAACCTTCAATGTTCTCTATAAATGACAGTGTAGAGGTTGTTGGGGTGGAAGGCCATTCCCCTCACCGTGAAAGCAATGGTTTTACGGCCATTCCCCTAGGTATTCCAACAACACCACAACAAGCGGTGACACTTCTCCTTACATGATGTCATCCCTTAACCCGTGCACTTCTCCATACAACAAATCTCCATGGATTGCCTCAACTCCACCGGATTCTGATTTTGGCCAAAACGGGCTCATTGTGTCGCTTGTACGAGAAGAAGGTCATGTTTATTCGTTAGCTGCTTCTAGGAGATTGTTATACGCGGGTTCCGATAGCAATAACATCCGCGTATGGAAAAACTTGCAGGAGTTTTCAGCTTTTAAATCTAAAAGTAGATTGGTTAAAGCCATTATTCTGTTTGGTGATAGGGTATTTACTCGTCATAAAGATGGTAAAATCCACGTTTGGAAGGTTACATCAACAAATCCTATCATCCACAAAAGATAAGGTAGTTTGCCAACTTTCAAAGATCAAATGAAATGCTCCGTCAAACCTAAGAACTACGTCGACGTTTGGAGAAACAAAAGCGTTCTTCGAATCAAGCACTTCGATCACTACAGGAAAATAGATTTTTAGCGGCGTTTTTAAGTTTTAGCGGCACTTTTCAAAGCATCGCAAAAAACGTCGCTATATGTAACGCCGCTAAAGACTAGGACTTATAGCGGCGCATTTTTAAAAAACGCCGCTAAAGACCAGGACTTATAGCGACGCTTATATAAAAAACGTCGCTAAAAGTCTTGTTCTTTAGTGGCGTTTTTTAAAACAGCGCCACTAAAAGTCTTGGTCTTTAGCGGCGCTTTTTTAAAAAACGCCGCTAATTTGCCCAGTTTTGCAGTATGCATTTTGCACCTATATCCAACTCTCCTGCAAGAAATTCAACCAAAAACAACAAATATACTATGAAATCCAACCAAAACCCGTAAATTTAAATAATACAAAATTATACGAGAAATATATTATATAAATTGTAAATGAATATTTAAAATATTCTTACAATAATGTTAAAAGTTACAAGAAAACAAATGTCTAAGATAGCGGATTTTGAAATTGCTGGAACATAGTCATCATAGACTGAAGCTGTAGCTGGAGTTCACTGTATTTTCTGTTCTGCTCCTCCTCCCTCACTGCTGCCTCCGCCTCCCTCGCTGCTGCCTCCGCTCTGAGTTGAGAAATTTGCTCATCTGTGCTAGCTTGTATCTAAACTATTTGATCTTTTAGTCTCTGAACTTCAGCTTGACTTTGACTCCCGGAAGGCATGTATTGGTGCGAGGTGGATCCAAAATATTGGGTCGGGTTAACACCAGATCCTTGAAATCTAACTCGACCATACCTTTCAGGACCCAAAACTTCATTAATAATTCTGTTATCAATATCCTCAAAATTAACAGAACTATCAGTCGAAGCAGTCGCTTCATACTCTGCCTTCTTATCTTTTAGTTTCTCCTAATAAATCAGTCAAAGAGTTAGAAACGAAATATACAATAAAAAGGAATACAACATAACATTATTTAAAATTAAACTAATAAAACGACGAATTAAAACATTATAATTAAATATTATAAATATTTATAATGAATCAAATTTTATTAAGTAAATATACCATAATTTTTGCAGCCTCAGATGTCATCGGAGTTCCATCTTTTTTCTTGTGCGTAATGTCAAAAAGCTGAAGGCATCCAACTTTTTGACCAGACGAGGCTTCCTACAATATAGTAGTAAAAATATTATTTAATAGTAAAAAGTTATTAATACTTGATAGAATTAATAAATCCATAGTACCGCGGCCTGAGCTACACAAGCAAAACTTCTCGATCCTGCCGTGTGCGTAAATTTTTGTTTTTGCCTGCTGCTTGTTCCAACTCGCTCACGGTCCTACATAATGAAATTATTATTACGTATATAGTAAATACTATAAACCGAAAAATTTATAAGAGTTTGCAAGTACATAATACCTCTCTTTTCTTCGAATTCCAAAATCGAACCGCATCTTCCCATTGGTACCTCAGCATTCCCGGTGGGACATTTTGCAATTTTTCTTCGAGGCTTATGGGTTTTTTAAAATATTCTTTTTTTCAAACTGCTTTTATGGTCTCTCCATTTTTTACCCAATGCCTTCTTGATATAGGCATTAGAGACCTCTAAAGCAAACCGCTCCTAAAAAACACAAGTTTGAGAATTAAATATAAATGAAACTTAAACCAAAGTATTATAAATTACATTAACGTTTTGTTACCTTAATATTAGAGAGAGCTTGATTTTTATTGCTATCAGGCATGTTATGCCATGACTCGTAGTTGATGGGCAACATATTGGCATTTCGTGCTATAATGCCCAAATAGCCTGCTAAAAGTCGAGCTTCTTGTCCAACAGGCTGACCATGGCTGTTTCTAGTTACTTTGACACGCTCGACAGAATTTAAGTTATATAAATCTGTTAGGAGCGTACGTCCTCGACCTTTACGCGTCCCACCATTTTCAGCTGAAAAATAATATATTATTACTATATTGAAATTTAAAAATAAATCAGTAATAAAATTTAATACAATTTGTAAAATAAACTTAACATTACTTTGAAATTCCACAGATTCGTCAAGTGCCTCCGACACGCTTGAAGATCCAACAACTGTCTGCTGTTCAGTACTTACTTCTTCCGAATTTGTAGTATTCTGTACAATACTAAGATCTCTTAATCTTCTTCTAGGCATTTTTCCTGCAACACATAAAATAGTTAAAATTTTAGTAAGAAATAACAGGAATAGTAAATATAAAATAGTTAAATTATATAACATGACCAATGTTAAAATTATAACATTACATATAAAAAAATCATAAAATCTTACTACATCATAAATCGTAAATATCTTCGTCCACATCCTGACGAACCCATTGAAATTGTGTACTAGTACTAGGGATATTTTCATTTAAGTTTTGTTCTGGAAAAGGCAAAGTTTCTGATCTTTCAACGATGTCATCTCTACTTCCATTCCCCATGTCAAACAAGTCTCTAGGGGTGTTTCAGAGTACAACGTACCAACCCTCATCAATTGGATCTTTCGAGTAAAAAACTTGTTTAACTTGAGAAGAAAATATATACGGCTCGTCTATCAAATGTTCTCCAGTGTGAATTAATCGAGAGAAATTCACCATTGTAAAACCAAACTGATGATTTTTAATTCTGCGAGTAGTATTAGCATCAACCCAATCACATCGAAATAAGACAACTTTTCATTTTCCATAGTAATCCAACTCAATAATGTCGGTTAGAAGTCCGTAATACTCCACATTTCCCTCGACAGGATTACTGTCCCTAGCACTAGCGTAACTTGTAATTAAAGAATTAACAACTACTCTACAATTTTGAGTTCTCTTTAATCTCTCGCGATATTTGGTATGAAATCTGAATCTATTAATGATGAAGCCACTATATCTTTTTACTACTCGATTCGGACCTTGGGAAAGCCATTTCACTTCGTCATTAACGACATTCCCACTCCAAACCTATTGAATCAAAAGTAAATTGAGTAATTGTAAATGTTATGAGAAAACATTATTATTTGTCAATAAAATGTTGAGTTGCATACTGTTTGGCTTAACCATTCATGAAAAGATTCTGCGAATAACCTATTAATCTCGCGATGTTGTAATCTTCGTGAGCATGAACGAGATCTTAAGACTTGTTTGTACTCACTATGTTAAAAACATATTTAATTCGTTAAAAAATAAACAAATCAAAAAAAGATGAATATTTATCATATTCTAGAACTTACTTGCATAATTGTTCAAGTGCATCGTGGTGGAAAAGAACATATCTATGTGCTTGTATCCAAGATCGGTCATCTAATTCTGCAATTTCAATTTTTCCGATTGGTTCTTCATAACTTTGAAATAAATAAGTTTCGGCCAAGCTAGGATCATTGAGTCCGGCATTTCTACTTGGTCTATTCAATCTTGTTTCAACATCTTCTAAATATCTAGAACAGAATGCCATACACTCCTCTGCCAAGTAGCCTTCAGCAATTGATCATTCCGGATAACGCTTGTTACAGCAATAAGACTTCAATTTGCTTAGGAACCTAAACACCATATACAACATTATCAAAACTGGTAACTATAGGTATAAAGGTGAATGCCTTTGAAATAAATTAGCACCTTTCAATTGGATACATCCAACGATAGAAAACTGGCCCACCAATTATTGCTTCACGAGGGAGATGAATGACAAGGTGCACTATAATTGTGAAGAAGGAAGGTGGAAAGATCTTCTCCAAATTGCATAATGTCAAAGCGGCTCGATCTTGTACTTTTTCAAGTTCTTTAACATTCAGAACTTTGCCACAAATTGCTTTCATTATATTGGACAGTTCAATTATACAGGATGTTACCTTCTTTGACATATAGCACCGTAAAGCAACTGGAAGTAGATCTTGCATCAAGATGTGATAGTCATGTGATTTTAATGAATATAGTCTTCGATCTTTAAGACTTACACATCGAGATATATTTGATGCATACGCATCCGGAACCTTTATATCCTTCAACACCGTGTAGAACATTTCTTTCTCTTCCTTTGACATTGCAAAAATTGTAGGTGGCAACCAATATTTTCCATTAGGACGTACTTGGGGATAAAGATCACGCCTAATTCCCATGTGAACTAAATCAATTCGACTCTGAAGATTATCTTTTGATTTACCATCGACGTTCAAAATTGTCTAGATGATGTTCTCGCAGACATTCTTTTCAATATGCATCACATCAAGATTGTGGCGTAATATGTGATGCTCTCAATAAGGCAACTAAAAAAATACTTCTTTTCTTCCACAAGTCCGCCTCATTAGGGTCATCCTTCTCGTCAGATTCATCATCAGATTCATCCCTCGATCATCTATTTGTTTGCCTGTTAGATGGTTGATTCAGCTTCCCGTAACTGAAATCCATATCTTTTAACATGAATAAGATTTCAGATCCAATGGTCTGTTCAAGAGCTTTTTTCAACTCTTCAGTACCGTCAAATAAAGCCCTCTGAAATCTATAGCCATGATTTTCATCTAACCACCGACGATGCTCCATATAGCAGAACTTTTTCCCATTATATAACCACTGTGAACACATTTGAACAGCACAACAAGGACAAGCATAACGTCCTCTGGTACTCCAACCAGATAAATTCGCATATGCTGGGAAATCATTAATTATCCACAGCAAAGAAGCACGTAGGTAAAAGTTCTCATTTCTCAATACATCATACGTCTCAATACCATCCCATAATTGTTTTAACTCTTCAATAAGTGGCTGCAGATATATGTCAATATCATTTCCGGGGCCTTTCTCTCCGGGGATAATCATAGATAATATCAAAGAAGATTGCTTCATGCAGAACCATGGAGGCAAATTATAAGGAACAAGGACCACAGGCCAAGTACTGTACGAGGTGCTCATGATTTTAAAAGGATTAAATCCGTCAGATGCTAACCCGAGCCTTACACTCCGAGGATCACTTGCAAAGCTTAGAAATTTATTGTCAAATGATTTCCATGCTAAAGAATCTGCAGGATGCCTTAATAATCCATCATCCGTTCGTTGATCATGATGCCACGTCATAAACTCGACTGTCTTTGACGACATGAATAACCTTTGAAGCTTTGGGATTAGCGGGAAATATCACAAAATCTTGTTTGGCTTCCTTATTGACTGTGGCCCATATTCATCCTCATTAACATCTTCTGCATCTCTATTCATCCAACGAGGTTTACCGCAAACATGACAAGACTGTTGATTTCTCCGATCACCCCAATACAACATGCAATCATTTGGGCAATTATGAATTTTGTTGTACCCAATGCCCAAATCTTTTATCACTTTCTTCATGTCTTTACATGATTGAGGGATTTTTGCAAACGGGAACATTTCTCTCAAAAGCTCTAACAACATTGTCGAAGAGTTTCTGGTCCACCCTCCTAAACATTTTAAGTGGAAAAGGCAAATACAGAATGACATTTTCAAAAATTTTGATCCCTCATAAAGTTCATTCATTTCACCAAGTAACGTGTAGAACTTCACCGCTTCTTCATTCGGTTGTTCATCTGGTACACTTCTTCTCGTTTCCATAAAAATATTCCCACTGATATTATAATCATCGGATGCAACATAGTTTGGTGGAAATGATTGGAAACCTTCACTTCGCATATTAAATGTATCCCGCATCATACATTCCATGTCATCTTATCTAACATACTGACGGTAACCACTATAAGGATAACCCGGATTAATCGTCGAAAAGGCTCTACTAGGTGTACACTCTCCATGGAAAATCCATTTTTTATACCCCCGAATGAAGCTATCAACAATTAGATGTTCGTAGACAACTTCACGATAATGCCAATAGATATTGCCACACTTCTTACACGAGCAAAGAATCATATTCTCTTGGCTTGAATTGTGAAATGCAAAATCTAAAAAAGATTGCACTCCATTTTGATACTCGTTGCTTGCCCTTGAGAAATTCATCCAAGTCCTATCCATTTCTTAGTTGTTGAAGTCTAAAGTTGGCAATAAGTTACACGGGTAAGTTGTTTATTATGTAAGTCTTGATATGATATATTTTTATGTTTTATGTAAGTTATGTAGATTATGTAAGTAATGAAATTTGAATTTTAAACTATATACTTTTAAGGAAATTATTAGATTAAACTACATGTATTAGTTAAGTTATGTAAGTTGTTATGTACGTTATGTGAGTTATGTAAATTATGTAAGTTATATGAGAGAAGGTTGGAGAGAAGGTCAGCTATTGTTGTAATTTTAATGAACAAGCAAGCTACATGGTAATAAATATTCAATAGTAAATGAGATCGATAGAACTTTTTTCAAGTCTTTTTGAATTTTTTAAGATTCATCATACGTGGCGGCGTTGTTACACCTAGGGCGGATCCATTATATCTTACAGCTCGATATAAGGCAACCCGTCAAGTTTTCAGCCTATATACTTTGAATCTTTAAAATATTTAAAATAAGGTTGGAGAGAAGGTCAGCTATTGTTGTAATTTTAATGAACAAGCAAGCTACATGGTAATAAAAATTTAGCAACGAAACCTGTACCTAGAACAGATGTCAATGGCTGTGGTGTATTTAGTTGCACCAAATATTAATTCAGGTGCTCAATAGTACCTAGAATAGATGTAAGATTATAAGAGTAGCACCAAATATATTTCAGTTTAAGCAAATATAAAAAACTTTATCTATATCAGTACCAAATATTAATTCGAAGATTAAATGGTAGCTTCAGTTGAATCAATAGTTGCAAGAGGAGCAAGAAGCAGTAACTGAAATACATACAACATTAATTCACTAATACAGACACATATAAGATTATAAGAGTAGCACCAAATATATTTCAGTTTAAGCAAATATAAAAACTTTATCTATATCAATACCAAATATTAATTCGAAGATTAAATGGCAGCTTCTGTTGAACCAATAGTTGCAAGAGGAGCAGGAAACAGTAACTTATGCTGAATCTGGTCCAAACAGAAAGTGTTTTTTTTTAGTGAAGCAGCAATCAAAAGAAAAATATGATATGCCTTAACAATTAACGTAATTATATTTAATATTAAGTACCTTTTAATTAAATATTTTTAATTTAAAAATAATGGATAATCTTGAAATTTTGAAAAAGTTTATTTTAATTCAAAATTAAAATTTCATCAATAATGTTTGAATTGAATTGGATTAGTCAGAATGTGAATAAGTTAAAGTATTGGTTCAGAAAAGGGTATAGAATCAATTGAACCATAAATTGGTAGGTATCAATTGAACTAATTAAAAAACCGATTGAACAATATTTTTATTTTTGATTTTTTAATATGATCGACAAACCGGTAGCTTGACCGATTCGACCATCGATCCAATTATAAAAAAAACATCTCTTTTTTTTTATAAAGTAATAAACTTTCAAATTATTTTATCAAATAAATGTAAGGAGCTAATTAAATACAAATGAATGCATAACAATTTTTCAAAAATATTATATTGTTAAATTAAAATTAATAAAATAACGTAAAACTTTGATTAATTATTTATCAGTTTTTTTTTGAGTTTATTATTTATTTTTAAATTGTTTTAAGGAAATTAATCTAAAAAATTGTTTTAAAACTAATTTTTCAAAAATATTTAATGTATTATTAAAAAAATTTAAAGAAATTTTCTATGGCAGCTTAAAAAATATAAAATATATAAATGAAAAGAGACATGTATTTTTTAATTTATTTATCTTCTAACACTATTTATATTTTAAAATTATTGCATGATTAAAATGAAAATCGCAAAAAATGAAACAAAGACATGAAAGAAAACTGTAAAAAAACATATGTAGCATATTTTCCTATGCGGGGCAGGAATCCAGGGGGTTTTCATTCCCATATATTGGTTTGTGAAAATATATCTCTTCACTTTTGCTTCAAATAAAAAAATGAATTAATTAATAAATTAATTCAAGTTGAAGAAAAATAAAAATGAATCACGAAAAAAGTAATCCTATAAACCGTAAAACAAAAATGAGCAAACTTATTAATTTTAAAAAATATATGATTGTCTGACAGAGCTTGGGCAAATTTGACAGTAGAGAACATGGAGCAACCTCAACAGCAATTGCTTCTAAGGAAGGTGTGATTATAACAACTAGTGCACAATCATGTGTCTAGGGGGTTTAGAAAATGATAAGTCTTTCCATCACCTCATTCTCCCACACACTATGTTACTTTCGTTTCTATCCAAAACACCAAACATACTTCTCAACTAGTATCAAGCATCTATTAATTAGGATTTCTAGAAAACCAATAGTCTCTTCTCTTCTCTTCTATCCTATGCTACCGTCTTCATCCTCTCACCTATAATTTTACTCTGATTATTCTACACACCAAAATACACTGATCTGTTTAAGTGCTTAACTGTTTGGACACTACAGTTGAATTCACCGGAGTGGTGCAGAAACATACTGTTGGTTGAAGCATTAAGTAAAAGAATCAACATTAGCCAAGCAGATTCATCAAAACAATAAGAGCAAGAAATTACAGAAGATACCTGCAAATATGAAGCTATATCAGTTGTTGTAACCCATGATCATTCCTCTTGCTGCCTCAAAATCCATTGAAATAGTTTCTCCTGCAAAGAACAAGGGAAAAGAGAGGAAGGATTTATATAATAGATACAATACCAGAGTCAACCAGGGACAAATGAAAGCAATTGTATATATTGATAAAGTTGATAAAAAAATATAAAATTCCATTTTTTTTGAATGAAGAAGGAAACTTTGTGTAATACGATAGAATTAATGCATATTAAAATGGGATACTGTACACTACAAGTAATAATTTATACTTATCCTCCCGAGAAATGAATCTATTTTTTGTTTTTTTGATAAATTATAATAAAAAGGTAAAACTTTAACGGTAACGTGATTAGCGTGACTTTGATCCAAGTCATATTTAGAGCGATGAATTATGTGTAATGAAATTCAATGTAAATCTATCGTATATTTACTTTATGATATTAAGTAATAATCTTATTATTTTTTGAGTTTTATTTATTTTTCAGTAAAAGAACTACTTTTTAAAGACTTTATTATTGATTACATCTATAAAATAAATTGATGTCACTTTTTGATGTCGCAATTGATATACTTTGTGGTATTCCACAACATCATTAATTTTTTCCTTCAAGTCTTCGGTGGTGGATCACTACCAAAACTAGTATTGCTTTCAAGTTTCACATTTTCAACTTTTTTACCGAACATTTTTCAACTTTATTAATTTCCTTATTCTAACAAATTGAATGACTCATAATACCATTTTAAACTAGTTGAATTTAAAGCCATGGTTGAAAACTAGATACGTCTACATTTAGTATGTGGGTGAAATATATATTTATTGATATAGTGATACAATAGGGAGGTGGTATAAAAAAGAGAGTGGTCATCGTTATAGAGGTCGATTCACTCAATGAAGACTGGGAGCTAGAAGTTTTAGAGAGTGGAGGTGATAAGAGTATTTAGGCTGAGAGTTGAAATTAGGTTGATTAAATGTAGACTTGGTATTATTGGAGAGTTGACCCATTCTTTATAATTCCTGAAAGTATTTATAGGAAAAGGTCTTGTGTAATAGATACAATACCAGACGTCAACCAGGGACAAATGAAAGCAATTATACAACTGAAAACGAAAGCAAAAGAAAGCCTGCAGCAATATTTTAAAATGAAGGGGTTGCAATGAAAGCATTGCAGTGGGAAACATAGTAGGCGCTGAAATTATTCATAACCAATTTAAGCCAACAATGAGCAAGACTACGGGACCAATGGAATAAAACAAGGACGCAAATCAACCACAAGCACCATTCACCGCATATGAACAAATCAATAAATCAAAGAACTAAGTAAAAATCTAGAAGCAGAGGGCTCTATCGTGAGAACTGAGGACACAAGTTCAAGAACTAGGGAACTTCAAGTATGGCGGTCTAGAGTAATACGAAAATGACCCACAACTGTTTTTAAAAGCAAAATAAGAAAAGCTTACCCTATGAACATGAAGATTCCATTACATGCTTGTTCATGGCAGGAGTTGCTCAAATGGCTTCCAAAGCTTTTCAACTTATATATCTGCAGTTTTCAAAAGTTATAAAAAGGATAAGAAACTTTAATGGAGTTTGCAAAAAAGGAGATTTAGGGATTCAAGTCAGATGTATGTTAGCTCGACAATGAATCTTAACCGTGTCTGCTGATTCTTTTGGGGAAAATTTAGGGATTAGAAGATATTAGAGAATGGGAAAATCTATTTTGGGTCGGGGGAATGGGTGTCGGGCATGAGAAAGAAGCAAACATTTCAAGGAAAACAACACCGTTCAAGGTAAACAATTAAGTTTTTTTCGGCGTTTTTTGAAAAAAAAAAGGGCACTAATCTCCTAAATATCCATTTAAAACGATGTTGTTTACTATTTTAATTTTTTGCGGCGTTTTAATTTTAATTTTACTTAAATCCCTTAAATCTTTATAAATACTTAAAGTAAATTTATTTAAACCTAATGATATTGTTTTAAATTTTTTTTATAAATATATACATGTTATTTTCATTTGATATTTATTAATTTTTTAAATATAAACAAGTTAAATATTTTTAATTGTATTTTTTTCTATTAGTTGTTGAATTATATGTAAGTTGTGGATTTAGTCCTTTTACTTTCATTTTGTTATTTTTAGTCATTTTAATTTTCAAATTTTAAAATTGTAGTATTAATTAAATGGTAGCTATTAAATTCATTAAGTTTTGCTATTTCTAAAATCTAATGTAACAAACATATTACTCACAAAAGCCAGTTACGAATTTAACGGTTGTCATTTGTGTCAAAATTAATATTTTAAAATTCAAAAAGTATATATAGGGACCAATAATAATCTAATTGGATAACATGAACTCAACCTACAACTTTACGCACAATACCAAGACTAATAGCATAATTTAATCAAACATATATAATTGCTATCATTTGAGTCACCATGACTAAAATTTTAAATTTTGAAAAGTACAAACGATAAAATTGATCGATTTGAAAAATACAGGGACTAAAACTAATCAAATTAAAATATAAGGACTAAATACACATTTTACATATAGTACATGGGATAATAGCATAATTTGCCTTTTTTTTTAAATTAATACAACTATGATTCAAACCCATATTACTCTAGGGTACATATGAAAACGACGACGTTTACTTTAAAGTACTATGTTTTTGCGGCGTTTTTTTTTTTAAAAACGCCGCTAATCCTCTAAATCTTCATATAAAACGACGCTGTTACGTTATACTTTTTTTTTCTTTTTGTGGCGTTTTTAAAAAAAATGCCGGTACTCTCTTAAAAATCCAATTAAAACGACGCCGTCTTCGTTAAACTGCTATGTTTTTTGCGGCGTTTTTTAAATAAACGCCACTAATCTCTTAGTTTTTATATTTCATTTTTATTTGTTATATTCTATGACAATTTTAAGTTTAAATTTCACTTAAATAAATTAAATGTAGAGGAATTAATTTGAATTGAATTATATTTTTAGATTAAATCTTAAACCATTTTATTTATATAAAGTTTATCTATTATCTCTTAAATAATTATAATTGTATTATCTCTTTTACAATTATTAAGAAATCGTTTAATATATAAATTAAATAACACTACTTAATCATAATCCTAAACCTTTAACCCCCTATCCCATAAACACTAAACTCTAAGGCGCTCTAAATTATAAAGCCTAAACTCTAAACCCTAAACCCTAATCTCCAAACCTTAAAAATTAAATCATAAACCTCACAACCCAAACCTTAAACCCCAAATCATAAACCTTAGATCTTAGACCAATATCACCTTAAACCCTAAATATATATATATTACAAGGGACAAAGATAATTAAAAAGGAATTTTATTGCTTATCTAAACTCTAAACCTCTTAACCTCATCCCATAAACACTAAACCCTTAACCCCAAACCCTTACACCTTAAACTCCAACCCTAACCCCTAAACCTTAAATCATAATCCCTAAACTCATAATTCATCATAAACCTTAAAATACTAGTTAACTCTTAAACTTAAACCCTAAACTATATATCTTAAACCATAGTTAACTCATAAACTTTAAACCATAAACCTTAAACTACAATGATAATTAATTTAATATTTTAAATTCAATACTATCTCTTTTACGATTATATAAGAAAATATTTAATATATTGTATAACTATAAATTTTAATAATTATTGTTTTAGGGGTTATAGATTAGTGTTTATGATTTTTTTGAGGTTTAGGGGTTATATGACTTTTAGCGGTGTTTTACCAAAAGCGCCGCTAATGTTCTGGTCTTTAGCGTCGTTTTAATAAAAGCGCCGCTAATGCTCTGGTCTTTAGCGGCGTTTTACCAAAAGCGTCGCTAATGCTCTGGTCTTTAGCGGCGTTTTACCAAAAGCGCCGCTAATGCTCTGGTCTTTAACGGCGTTTTAATAAAAGCGCCGATAATACTCTGGTCTTTAGCGGCGTTTTACCAAAAGCGCCACTAATGCTTTGTTTTTAGCGGTGCTTTTTACTAAAACACCGCTATTGCTCTGTTTTTAGCGGCGTCTTACTAAAAATGCCGTTATTGCTCTGTGTTTTACAATTTTTGCGGTGTTTTTTGATAAAACGTCGCTAAAAACGCCGTTAAAGCCCTATTTTCATGTAGTGGATGCAGTTTCTTGCCTGAGCTTGAATGAAGAAGTTGGGCTGTTGTATTCAGGGTCTTGGGATAGAACCATGGAAGTATGGCGAGTAGCCAACTCCAAGTACCTGGAATCCATTGTTGCTCACTGTTATCAGCATCTCATTAATAGAAAAGCTTCGCTGATGAAGTTAGTTAAAAGTGTTAGTTAGTTAGTGAAACACAATTAGTTTATTTGTTATCTGCTTGTATTAAATACCCCTTTGCATTTCAATGATATTAAATGAAAAAAGAAATATTTTCATATCAGCTTTATTCTGCATCTCAACATGGTATCAAGAGCTAAGGTTTTTTTGGTATAATTTTTTTCTCTCTTGTTTTCTTTTTCACGGCCACTAAAACTGTGTCTGTGGTTGGTACCCTTCGACACTCTTCCAACACTGAGGAAGCAATTCATTCACAAGGTCAAGGCAGTGCTGTACTACAAACAGTCCATTATTTTTCCAAGCATGACACCATTAAACTTAGTGAATAGAATTTTCTCCTTTGCAAACATCAACTCTTATTGATTCTTGAAGGGTACTATCTTGAAGGTTTTGTGTTAGGCACTATTCCTGTTCCTTCTCCTTTCATCCTTGGGAATGAGGGTCAGTTAGTTGCTAATCCTACATTTCTTGTTCATAAGAAACAAGACAAGTTTTTGACATCTTGGCTACTCTCTACAGTCACAAATGACATCTTGGTTCATCTCACAATAGCCAAGACTAGTTTTGAGATCTGGACGACCATTAAAAGAAGATTTGGTGCAAAAACTAATATCAAGATTTCGAGTATGTGCCATGCTCTATACTCACTCAAGAAAGCAAATCTTACAGTCAATGAGTACTTGTCCAAGGTAAAAAGTCTAAGAGACAGTCTTATTGCTACTGGTAGTTTGGTTACTGAACAAGAACAAGTGAGCATTATCTTGGTTGGTCTTTCAATTGAATATGATTCCATTCATGTGCTTGCCTCTGTTATCCTATGTCTCTTGATTTGTTGACTGAAATGCTTCTTGATTGTGAAGCACGACAACTTGCTTTGTTGACAGAGGTTCATTTACAAGCTAATTTGGCCTCCCATTCAAAACATGATAATTTGAGAAACACTGAAGACTCCAATAGCTACTCTCATAAGTCTAAGAAAGGACACAGAGGATAAGGTCGAGGCTGGTCTCGTGGCAGAGCTTGTGGTAAATGGAAAGGGATGGTCAAGATCCAGACCACAGTGGTAATTATGTTGCAGACTTGGACATGTGGTTCAGTCTTGTTATCACAGATTTGATGAGAATTTTTCTGCTATGAGTTCGATGACAGTTAACTATCTTTATTTCAATGGGCAAAGTTACTCCTCTCCTACTCTTTCATGCTCTTCTCTGTCCCACTACTGCAATTCCCATTCCCAGCCTCCTTCTTCATCTCCTCGGTCGTCTCCTCGAGCTTCTTCTTCAACATCACCTGATCAGATCTGGTATCGTGACTCTGGGGCCACAAATTACATTACTCCTGACCTGGCTACACTCTCGTCTATTTCTCCCTACACAAGTACAATTCAGGTGTCTATGGGAAATGGTGAATCTGTTTCTATAGTTCATGTAGGCTCTTCTTCTTTATTGGTTGGTCCTAGGCTTTTCGCCTTAAGAATATTCTGCATGTACCTACTGCCTGTAAGAATTTACTATCTGTAGGTCAGTTTGCAAGGGATAATGCTGTTTATTTTGAGTTTCACCCATATTTGTGTTTTTTGAAAAAGACTCAGACAAAGAAAACTCTTCTAGTGGGCCACATACTAATGGTATTTACAGGTTTGATGTGTCTCGGGCTTCTTCCAAAAACCCTATTACTGCTCAACAGTCCAACTCAGCTATTTTATGCAATACACAACTCT